>NW_027510144.1:265172-408475 GCF_048772815.1 Callospermophilus lateralis
GAGAGAACAGAGGGAAACATAAAAATAAAAACTGCTACTGTAAACGAACGCTTCAACCTAGAAGAACAAAATATGGTGAGCCAAGTGGGATTTTAGTACTGATCATTACCACAATGTATCATCAAGATCGGGTGAAAAAATATTTGCTGGTATTTGGGAAACTCGTAATTTCTTGGAAGCTTGGCAACCCCTTTCAATGAAAGTGCTTTTCCACAGTCTCTGCTTAGGGCTATTTGAAGGGGAAACAAAACGATAGAGACAAAACTGGGTACTACTTTATTTTGTCATGTTTCAAAGAGCTACTACAAACCATGTTGAATTTAAAGTTCAAAATTCACCTATCTATATAGGAGACAACAGAGTGAAACCTAAAAATAATAACTGCAACTGTAAACGAATGCTTCAACCTAGAAGAACAAAATTTGCTGAGCCAAGTGGTAATTGGATACTGATCATTACCACCAAGTATGATCAAGATTCGATGAAAAAATATTTGCTGGTATTTCGTAAACCCGTAGATCTAGGACGCTTCCAATCCGTTTCCATGAAAGTGCTTTTTACCAGTCTCTGATTAGGTCTATTTGAAGAGGAAACAAAACAGAGACAAAACTGAGAACTACTTTATTTTGTCAAGTTTCAAAGAGCTACTACAAACCATGTTGTATTTAGAGTTCCAAATTCATCTATTTGTATAGGAGAGAACAGAGTGAAACCTAAAAATAAAAACTGCTACTGTAAACGAACGCTTCAACCTAGAAAAACAAAATTTGGTGATCCAAGTGGGATTTGTGAACTGATCATTCCCACCAAGTATCATCAAGATTGGGTGAAAAAATATTTGCTGTTATTTCAGAAACTCGTAATTTCTTGGAAGCTGGAAAACCGCTTTCAATGAAAGTGCTTTTCCACAGTCTTTGCTTAGGGCTACTTGAAGAGGAAATAAACCATAGAGACAAAACTGAGAACTACTTTATTTTGTAAAGTTTCAAAAAGCTACTACAAACCATGTTGGATTTAGAGTTCCAAATTCATCTATCTATATAGGAGAGAAGAGAGAGAAACCTAAAAATAAAAAATGCTACTGTGAACGTACGCTTCAACCTAGAAGAACGAAATTTGGTGAGCCAAGTGGGATTGGTGTACTGATCATTACCACCTAGTATCATCAAGATTGGGTGAAAAAATATTTGCTGGTATTTCGGAAACTCGTAATTTCTTGGAATATTGGCAACCCCTTTCAATGAAAGTGCTTTTCCAAAGTCTCTGGTTAAGGCTACTTTAAGAGGAAACAAACCATAGATACAAAAATGAGAACTACTTTATTTTGTCAAGTTTCAAAGAGCTACTACAAACCATGTCGGATTTAGAGTTCCAATTTCATCTATCTATATAGGAGAGAAGAGAGTGAAACCTAAAAATAAAAACCGCTACTGTAAACGTACGCTTCAACCTAGAAGAACGAAATTTGGTGAGCCAAGTGTGACTTGTGTACTGCTCATTACCACCAAGTATCATCAAGATTGGGTAAAAAATATTTGCTGGTATTATGGAAAATCGTAATTTCTTGGAAGCTTGGCAACCCCTTTCAATGAAAGTGCTTTTCCACAGTCTGTGACAAGGGCTACTTGAAGAGGAAACAAACCATACAGACAAAAGTGAAAACTACTTTATTTTCTCAAGTTTCAAAGAGCTATTACAAACCATGTTGGATTTAGAGTTCCAAATTCATCTATCTATATAGGAGAGAACAGAGTGAAACCTAAAAATAAAAACTGCTACTGTAAACGAACGCTTCAACCTAGAAGAACAAAATTTGGTGAGCCAAGTGGGATTTTAGTACTGATCATTACCACCATGTATCATCAAGATTGGGTGAAAAAATATTTGCTGGTATTTGGGAAACTCGTAATTTCTTGGAAGCTTGGCAACCCCTTTCAATGAAAGTGCTTTTTCACAGTCTCTGCTTAGGGCTATTTGAAGAGGAAACAAACGATAGAGACAAAACTGGGAACTACTTTATTTTGTCATGTTTCAAAGAGCTACTACAAACCATGTTGAATTTAAAGTTCAAAATTCACCTATCTATATAGGAGACAACAGAGTGAAACCTAAAAATAATAACTGCTACTGTAAACGAATGCTTCAACCTAGAAGAACAAAATTTGCTGAGCCAAGTGTTATTTGTATACTGATCTCATTCCCATCAAGTATTATCAAGATTGGGTGAAAAAATATTTGCTGTTATTTCGGAAACTCTTAATTTCTTGGAAGCTGGAAAACCCTTTTCAATGAAAGTGCTTTTCCACAGTCTCTGCTTAGGGCTACTTGATGAGGAAATAAACCATAGAGACAAAACAGAGAACTACTTTATTTTGTAAAGTTTCAAAAAGCTACTACAAACCATGTTGGATTTAGAGTACCAAATTGATCTGTCTATATAGGAGAGAACAGAGTGAAACCTAAAAATAAAAACTGCTACTGTAAACGAACGCTTCAACCTAGAAGAACAAAATATGGTGAGCCAAGTGGGATTTTAGTACTGATCATTACCACAATGTATCATCAAGATCGGGTGAAAAAATATTTGCTGGTATTTGGGAAACTCGTAATTTCTTGGAAGCTTGGCAACCCCTTTCAATGAAAGTGCTTTTCCACAGTCTCTGCTTAGGGCTATTTGAAGGGGAAACAAACGATAGAGACAAAACTGGGTACTACTTTATTTTGTCATGTTTCAAAGAGCTACTACAAACCATGTTGAATTTAGACTTCAAAATTAATCTATCTATATAGGAGACAACAGAGTGAAACCTAAAAATAATAACTGCAACTGTAAACGAATGCTTCAACCTAGAAGAACAAAATTTGCTGAGCCAAGTGGTAATTGGATACTGATCATTACCACCAAGTATGATCAAGATTCGATGAAAAAATATTTGCTGGTATTTCGTAAACCCGTAGATCTAGGACGCTTCCAATCCGTTTCCATGAAAGTGCTTTTAACCAGTCTCTGATTAGGTCTATTTGAAGAGGAAACAAAACAGAGACAAAACTGAGAACTACTTTATTTTGTCAAGTTTCAAAGAGCTACTACAAACCATGTTGTATTTAGAGTTCCAAATTCATCTATTTGTATAGGAGAGAACAGAGTGAAACCTAAAAATAAAAACTGCTACTGTAAACGAACGCTTCAACCTAGAAAAACAAAATTTGGTGATCCAAGTGGGATTTGTGAACTGATCATTCCCACCAAGTATCATCAAGATTGGGTGAAAAAATATTTGCTGTTATTTCAGAAACTCGTAATTTCTTGGAAGCTGGAAAACCGCTTTCAATGAAAGTGCTTTTCCACAGTCTCTGCTTAGGGCTACTTGAAGAGGAAATAAACCATAGAGACAAAACTGAGAACTACTTTATTTTGAAAGGTTTCAAAAAGCTACTACAAACCATGTTGGATTTAGAGTTCCAAATTCATCTATCTATATAGGAGAGAAGAGAGAGAAACCTAAAAATAAAAAATGCTACTGTGAACGTACGCTTCAACCTAGAAGAACGAAATTTGGTGAGCCAAGTGGGATTGGTGTACTGATCATTACCACCTAGTATCATCAAGATTGGGTGAAAAAATATTTGCTGGTATTTCGGAAACTCGTAATTTCTTGGAATATTGGCAACCCCTTTCAATGAAAGTGCTTTTCCAAAGTCTCTGGTTAAGGCTACTTTAAGAGGAAACAAACCATAGATACAAAAATGAGAACTACTTTATTTTGTCAAGTTTCAAAGAGCTACTACAAACCATGTCGGATTTAGAGTTCCAATTTCATCTATCTATATAGGAGAGAAGAGAGTGAAACCTAAAAATAAAAACCGCTACTGTAAACGTACGCTTCAACCTAGAAGAACGAAATTTGGTGAGCCAAGTGTGACTTGTGTACTGCTCATTACCACCAAGTATCATCAAGATTGGGTAAAAAATATTTGCTGGTATTATGGAAAATCGTAATTTCTTGGAAGCTTGGCAACCCCTTTCAATGAAAGTGCTTTTCCACAGTCTGTGACAAGGGCTACTTGAAGAGGAAACAAACCATACAGAAAAAAGTGAAAACTACTTTATTTTCTCAAGTTTCAAAGAGCTATTACAAACCATGTTGGATTTAGAGTTCCAAATTCATCTATCTATATAGGAGAGAACAGAGTGAAACCTAAAAATAAAAACTGCTACTGTAAACGAACGCTTCAACCTAGAAGAACAAAATTTGGTGAGCCAAGTGGGATTTTAGTACTGATCATTACCACCATGTATCATCAAGATTGGGTGAAAAAATATTTGCTGGTATTTGGGAAACTCGTAATTTCTTGGAAGCTTGGCAACCCCTTTCAATGAAAGTGCTTTTTCACAGTCTCTGCTTAGGGCTATTTGAAGAGGAAACAAACGATAGAGACAAAACTGGGAACTACTTTATTTTGTCATGTTTCAAAGAGCTACTACAAACCATGTTGAATTTAAAGTTCAAAATTCACCTATCTATATAGGAGACAACAGAGTGAAACCTAAAAATAACAACTGCTACTGTAAACGAATGCTTCAACCTAGAAGAACAAAATTTGCTGAGCCAAGTGTTATTTGTATACTGATCTTTACCACCAAGTATGATCAAGATTCGATGAAAAAATATTTGCTGGTATTTCGGAAACCCGTAGATCTAGGACGCTTCCAATCCATTTCCATGAAAGTGCTTTTTACCAGTCTCTGGTTAGGTCTATTTGAAGAGGAAACAAAACAGAGACAAAACTGAGAACTACTTTATTTTGTCAAGTTTCAAAGAGCTACTACAAACCATGTTGTATTTAGAGTTCCAAATTCATCTATTTGTATAGGAGAGAACAGAGTGAAACCTAAAAAAAAAAACTGCTACTGTAAACGAACGCTTCAACCTAGAAGAACAAAATTTGGTGAGCCAAGTGGGATTTGTGAACTGATCATTCCCATCAAGTATTATCAAGATTGGGTGAAAAAATATTTGCTGTTATTTCGGAAACTCTTAATTTCTTGGAAGCTGGAAAACCCTTTTCAATGAAAGTGCTTTTCCACAGTCTCTGCTTAGGGCTACTTGATGAGGAAATAAACCATAGAGACAAAACAGAGAACTACTTTATTTTGTAATGTTTCAAAAAGCTACTACAAACCATGTTGGATTTAGAGTTCCAAATTCATCTATCTATATAGGAGAGAAGAGAGAGAAACCTAAAAATAAAAAATGCTACTGTGAACGTACGCTTCAACCTAGAAGAACGAAATTTGGTGAGCCAAGTGGGATTGGTGTACTGATCATTACCACCTAGTATCATCAAGATTGGGTGAAAAAATATTTGCTGGTATTTCGGAAACTCGTAATTTCTTGGAATATTGGCAACCCCTTTCAATGAAAGTGCTTTCCAAAGTCTCTGGTTAAGGCTACTTTAAGAGGAAACAAACCATAGATACAAAAATGAGAACTACTTTATTTTGTCAAGTTTCAAAGAGCTACTACAAACCATGTCGGATTTAGAGTTCCAATTTCATCTATCTATATAGGAGAGAAGAGAGTGAAACCTAAAAATAAAAACCGCTACTGTAAACGCACGCTTCAACCTAGAAGAACGAAATTTGGTGAGCCAAGTGTGACTTGTGTACTGCTCATTACCAGCAAGTATCATCAAGATTGGGTAAAAAATATTTGCTGGTATTATGGAAAATCGTAATTTCTTGGAAGCTTGGCAACCCCTTTCAATGAAAGTGCTTTTCCACAGTCTGTGACAAGGGCTACTTGAAGAGGAAACAAACCATACAGACAAAAGTGAAAACTACTTTATTTTCTCAAGTTTCAAAGAGCTATTACAAACCATGTTGGATTTAGAGTTCCAAATTCATCTATCTATATAGGAGAGAACAGAGTGAAACCTAAAAATAAAAACTGCTACTGTAAACGAACGCTTCAACCTAGAAGAACAAAATTTGGTGAGCCAAGTGGGATTTTAGTACTGATCATTACCACCATGTATCATCAAGATTGGGTGAAAAAATATTTGCTGGTATTTGGGAAACTCGTAATTTCTTGGAAGCTTGGCAACCCCTTTCAATGAAAGTGCTTTTTCACAGTCTCTGCTTAGGGCTATTTGAAGAGGAAACAAACGATAGAGACAAAACTGGGAACTACTTTATTTTGTCATGTTTCAAAGAGCTACTACAAACCATGTTGAATTTAAAGTTCAAAATTCACCTATCTATATAGGAGACAACAGAGTGAAACCTAAAAATAACAACTGCTACTGTAAACGAATGCTTCAACCTAGAAGAACAAAATTTGCTGAGCCAAGTGTTATTTGTGTACTGATCATTACCACCAAGTATGATCAAGATTCGATGAAAAAATATTTGCTGGTATTTCGGAAACCCGTAGATCTAGGACGCTTCCAATCCATTTCCATGAAAGTGCTTTTTACCAGTCTCTGGTTAGGTCTATTTGAAGAGGAAACAAAACAGAGACAAAACTGAGAACTACTTTATTTTGTCAAGTTTCAAAGAGCTACTACAAACCATGTTGTATTTAGAGTTCCAAATTCATCTATTTGTATAGGAGAGAACAGAGTGAAACCTAAAAATAAAAACTGCTACTGTAAACGAACGCTTCAACCTAGAAGAACAAAATTTGGTGAGCCAGGTGGGATTTGTGAACTGATCATTCCCATCAAGTATTATCAAGATTGGGTGAAAAAATATTTGCTGTTATTTCGGAAACTCTTAATTTCTTGGAAGCTGGAAAACCCTTTTCAATGAAAGTGCTTTTCCACAGTCTCTGCTTAGGGCTACTTGATGAGGAAATAAACCATAGAGACAAAACAGAGAACTACTTTATTTTGTAAAGTTTCAAAAAGCTACTACAAACCATGTTGGATTTAGAGTACCAAATTGATCTGTCTATATAGGAGAGAACAGAGTGAAACCTAAAAATAAAAACTGCTACTGTAAACGAACGCTTCAACCTAGAAGAACAAAATATGGTGAGCCAAGTGGGATTTTAGTACTGATCATTACCACAATGTATCATCAAGATCGGGTGAAAAAATATTTGCTGGTATTTGGGAAACTCGTAATTTCTTGGAAGCTTGGCAACCCCTTTCAATGAAAGTGCTTTTCCACAGTCTCTGCTTAGGGCTATTTGAAGGGGAAACAAACGATAGAGACAAAACTGGGTACTACTTTATTTTGTCATGTTTCAAAGAGCTACTACAAACCATGTTGAATTTAGACTTCAAAATTAATCTATCTATATAAGAGACAACAGAGTGAAACCTAAAAATAATAACTGCAACTGTAAACGAATGCTTCAACCTAGAAGAACAAAATTTGCTGAGCCAAGTGGTAATTGGATACTGATCATTACCACCAAGTATGATCAAGATTCGATGAAAAAATATTTGCTGGTATTTCGTAAACCCGTAGATCTAGGACGCTTCCAATCCGTTTCCATGAAAGTGCTTTTAACCAGTCTCTGATTAGGTCTATTTGAAGAGGAAACAAAACAGAGACAAAACTGAGAACTACTTTATTTTGTCAAGTTTCAAAGAGCTACTACAAACCATGTTGTATTTAGAGTTCCAAATTCATCTATTTGTATAGGAGAGAACAGAGTGAAACCTAAAAATAAAAACTGCTACTGTAAACGAACGCTTCAACCTAGAAAAACAAAATTTGGTGATCCAAGTGGGATTTGTGAACTGATCATTCCCACCAAGTATCATCAAGATTGGGTGAAAAAATATTTGCTGTTATTTCAGAAACTCGTAATTTCTTGGAAGCTGGAAAACCGCTTTCAATGAAAGTGCTTTTCCACAGTCTCTGCTTAGGGCTACTTGAAGAGGAAATAAACCATAGAGACAAAACTGAGAACTACTTTATTTTGTAAGGTTTCAAAAAGCTACTACAAACCATGTTGGATTTAGAGTTCCAAATTCATCTATCTATATAGGAGAGAAGAGAGAGAAACCTAAAAATAAAAAATGCTACTGTGAACGTACGCTTCAACCTAGAAGAACGAAATTTGGTGAGCCAAGTGGGATTGGTGTACTGATCATTACCACCTAGTATCATCAAGATTGGGTGAAAAAATATTTGCTGGTATTTCGGAAACTCGTAATTTCTTGGAATATTGGCAACCCCTTTCAATGAAAGTGCTTTTCCAAAGTCTCTGGTTAAGGCTACTTTAAGAGGAAACAAACCATAGATACAAAAATGAGAACTACTTTATTTTGTCAAGTTTCAAAGAGCTACTACAAACCATGTCGGATTTAGAGTTCCAATTTCATCTATCTATATAGGAGAGAAGAGAGTGAAACCTAAAAATAAAAACCGCTACTGTAAACGTACGCTTCAACCTAGAAGAACGAAATTTGGTGAGCCAAGTGTGACTTGTGTACTGCTCATTACCACCAAGTATCATCAAGATTGGGTAAAAAATATTTGCTGGTATTATGGAAAATCGTAATTTCTTGGAAGCTTGGCAACCCCTTTCAATGAAAGTGCTTTTCCACAGTCTGTGACAAGGGCTACTTGAAGAGGAAACAAACCATACAGAAAAAAGTGAAAACTACTTTATTTTCTCAAGTTTCAAAGAGCTATTACAAACCATGTTGGATTTAGAGTTCCAAATTCATCTATCTATATAGGAGAGAACAGAGTGAAACCTAAAAATAAAAACTGCTACTGTAAACGAACGCTTCAACCTAGAAGAACAAAATTTGGTGAGCCAAGTGGGATTTTAGTACTGATCATTACCACCATGTATCATCAAGATTGGGTGAAAAAATATTTGCTGGTATTTGGGAAACTCGTAATTTCTTGGAAGCTTGGCAACCCCTTTCAATGAAAGTGCTTTTTCACAGTCTCTGCTTAGGGCTATTTGAAGAGGAAACAAACGATAGAGACAAAACTGGGAACTACTTTATTTTGTCATGTTTCAAAGAGCTACTACAAACCATGTTGAATTTAAAGTTCAAAATTCACCTATCTATATAGGAGACAACAGAGTGAAACCTAAAAATAACAACTGCTACTGTAAACGAATGCTTCAACCTAGAAGAACAAAATTTGCTGAGCCAAGTGTTATTTGTATACTGATCTTTACCACCAAGTATGATCAAGATTCGATGAAAAAATATTTGCTGGTATTTCGGAAACCCGTAGATCTAGGACGCTTCCAATCCATTTCCATGAAAGTGCTTTTTACCAGTCTCTGGTTAGGTCTATTTGAAGAGGAAACAAAACAGAGACAAAACTGAGAACTACTTTATTTTGTCAAGTTTCAAAGAGCTACTACAAACCATGTTGTATTTAGAGTTCCAAATTCATCTATTTGTATAGGAGAGAACAGAGTGAAACCTAAAAATAAAAACTGCTACTGTAAACGAACGCTTCAACCTAGAAGAACAAAATTTGGTGAGCCAAGTGGGATTTGTGAACTGATCATTCCCATCAAGTATTATCAAGATTGGGTGAAAAAATATTTGCTGTTATTTCGGAAACTCTTAATTTCTTGGAAGCTGGAAAACCCTTTTCAATGAAAGTGCTTTTCCACAGTCTCTGCTTAGGGCTACTTGATGAGGAAATAAACCATAGAGACAAAACAGAGAACTACTTTATTTTGTAATGTTTCAAAAAGCTACTACAAACATGTTGGATTTAGAGTTCCAAATTCATCTATCTATATAGGAGAGAAGAGAGAGAAACCTAAAAATAAAAAATGCTACTGTGAACGTACGCTTCAACCTAGAAGAACGAAATTTGGTGAGCCAAGTGGGATTGGTGTACTGATCATTACCACCTAGTATCATCAAGATTGGGTGAAAAAATATTTGCTGGTATTTCGGAAACTCGTAATTTCTTGGAATATTGGCAACCCCTTTCAATGAAAGTGCTTTCCAAAGTCTCTGGTTAAGGCTACTTTAAGAGGAAACAAACCATAGATACAAAAATGAGAACTACTTTATTTTGTCAAGTTTCAAAGAGCTACTACAAACCATGTCGGATTTAGAGTTCCAATTTCATCTATCTATATAGGAGAGAAGAGAGGTGAAACCTAAAAATAAAAACCGCTACTGTAAACGCACGCTTCAACCTAGAAGAACGAAATTTGGTGAGCCAAGTGTGACTTGTGTACTGCTCATTACCAGCAAGTATCATCAAGATTGGGTAAAAAATATTTGCTGGTATTATGGAAAATCGTAATTTCTTGGAAGCTTGGCAACCCCTTTCAATGAAAGTGCTTTTCCACAGTCTGTGACAAGGGCTACTTGAAGAGGAAACAAACCATACAGACAAAAGTGAAAACTACTTTATTTTCTCAAGTTTCAAAGAGCTATTACAAACCATGTTGGATTTAGAGTTCCAAATTCATCTATCTATATAGGAGAGAACAGAGTGAAACCTAAAAATAAAAACTGCTACTGTAAACGAACGCTTCAACCTAGAAGAACAAAATTTGGTGAGCCAAGTGGGATTTTAGTACTGATCATTACCACCATGTATCATCAAGATTGGGTGAAAAAATATTTGCTGGTATTTGGGAAACTCGTAATTTCTTGGAAGCTTGGCAACCCCTTTCAATGAAAGTGCTTTTTCACAGTCTCTGCTTAGGGCTATTTGAAGAGGAAACAAACGATAGAGACAAAACTGGGAACTACTTTATTTTGTCATGTTTCAAAGAGCTACTACAAACCATGTTGAATTTAAAGTTCAAAATTCCCCTATCTATATAGGAGACAACAGAGTGAAACCTAAAAATAATAACTGCTACTGTAAGCGAATGCTTCAACCTAGAAGAACAAAATTTGCTGAGCCAAGTGTTATTTGTATACTGATCATTACCACCAAGTATGATCAAGATTCGATGAAAAAATATTTGCTGGTATTTCGGAAACCCGTAGATCTAGGACGCTTCCAATCCATTTCCATGAAAGTGCTTTTTACCAGTCTCTGGTTAGGTCTATTTGAAGAGGAAACAAAACAGAGACAAAACTGAGAACTACTTTATTTTGTCAAGTTTCAAAGAGCTACTACAAACCATGTTGTATTTAGAGTTCCAAATTCATCTATTTGTATAGGAGAGAACAGAGTGAAACCTAAAAATAAAAACTGCTACTGTAAACGAACGCTTCAACCTAGAAGAACAAAATTTGGTGAGCCAGGTGGGATTTGTGAACTGATCATTCCCATCACGTATTATCAAGATTGGGTGAAAAAATATTTGCTGTTATTTCGGAAACTCTTAATTTCTTGGAAGCTGGAAAACCCTTTTCAATGAAAGTGCTTTTCCACAGTCTCTGCTTAGGGCTACTTGATGAGGAAATAAACCATAGAGACAAAACAGAGAACTACTTTATTTTGTAAAGTTTCAAAAAGCTACTACAAACCATGTTGGATTTAGAGTACCAAATTGATCTGTCTATATAGGAGAGAACAGAGTGAAACCTAAAAATAAAAACTGCTACTGTAAACGAACGCTTCAACCTAGAAGAACAAAATATGGTGAGCCAAGTGGGATTTTAGTACTGATCATTACCACAATGTATCATCAAGATCGGGTGAAAAAATATTTGCTGGTATTTGGGAAACTCGTAATTTCTTGGAAGCTTGGCAACCCCTTTCAATGAAAGTGCTTTTCCACAGTCTCTGCTTAGGGCTATTTGAAGGGGAAACAAACGATAGAGACAAAACTGGGTACTACTTTATTTTGTCATGTTTCAAAGAGCTACTACAAACCATGTTGAATTTAGACTTCAAAATTAATCTATCTATATAGGAGACAACAGAGTGAAACCTAAAAATAATAACTGCAACTGTAAACGAATGCTTCAACCTAGAAGAACAAAATTTGCTGAGCCAAGTGGTAATTGGATACTGATCATTACCACCAAGTATGATCAAGATTCGATGAAAAAATATTTGCTGGTATTTCGTAAACCCGTAGATCTAGGACGCTTCCAGTCCGTTTCCATGAAAGTGCTTTTAACCAGTCTCTGATTAGGTCTATTTGAAGAGGAAACAAAACAGAGACAAAACTGAGAACTACTTTATTTTGTCAAGTTTCAAAGAGCTACTACAAACCATGTTGTATTTAGAGTTCCAAATTCATCTATTTGTATAGGAGAGAACAGAGTGAAACCTAAAAATAAAAACTGCTACTGTAAACGAACGCTTCAACCTAGAAAAACAAAATTTGGTGATCCAAGTGGGATTTGTGAACTGATCATTCCCACCAAGTATCATCAAGATTGGGTGAAAAAATATTTGCTGTTATTTCAGAAACTCGTAATTTCTTGGAAGCTGGAAAACCGCTTTCAATGAAAGTGCTTTTCCACAGTCTCTGCTTAGGGCTACTTGAAGAGGAAATAAACCATAGAGACAAAACTGAGAACTACTTTATTTTGTAAGGTTTCAAAAAGCTACTACAAACCATGTTGGATTTAGAGTTCCAAATTCATCTATCTATATAGGAGAGAAGAGAGAGAAACCTAAAAATAAAAAATGCTACTGTGAACGTACGCTTCAACCTAGAAGAACGAAATTTGGTGAGCCAAGTGGGATTGGTGTACTGATCATTACCACCTAGTATCATCAAGATTGGGTGAAAAAATATTTGCTGGTATTTCGGAAACTCGTAATTTCTTGGAATATTGGCAACCCCTTTCAATGAAAGTGCTTTCCAAAGTCTCTGGTTAAGGCTACTTTAAGAGGAAACAAACCATAGATACAAAAATGAGAACTACTTTATTTTGTCAAGTTTCAAAGAGCTACTACAAACCATGTCGGATTTAGAGTTCCAATTTCATCTATCTATATAGGAGAGAAGAGAGTGAAACCTAAAAATAAAAACCGCTACTGTAAACGTACGCTTCAACCTAGAAGAACGAAATTTGGTGAGCCAAGTGTGACTTGTGTACTGCTCATTACCACCAAGTATCATCAAGATTGGGTAAAAAATATTTGCTGGTATTATGGAAAATCGTAATTTCTTGGAAGCTTGGCAACCCCTTTCAATGAAAGTGCTTTTCCACAGTCTGTGACAAGGGCTACTTGAAGAGGAAACAAACCATACAGACAAAAGTGAAAACTACTTTATTTTCTCAAGTTTCAAAGAGCTATTACAAACCATGTTGGATTTAGAGTTCCAAATTCATCTATCTATATAGGAGAGAACAGAGTGAAACCTAAAAATAAAAACTGCTACTGTAAACGAACGCTTCAACCTAGAAGAACAAAATTTGGTGAGCCAAGTGGGATTTTAGTACTGATCATTACCACCATGTATCATCAAGATTGGGTGAAAAAATATTTGCTGGTATTTGGGAAACTCGTAATTTCTTGGAAGCTTGGCAACCCCTTTCAATGAAAGTGCTTTTTCACAGTCTCTGCTTAGGGCTATTTGAAGAGGAAACAAACGATAGAGACAAAACTGGGAACTACTTTATTTTGTCATGTTTCAAAGAGCTACTACAAACCATGTTGAATTTAAAGTTCAAAATTCCCCTATCTATATAGGAGACAACAGAGTGAAACCTAAAAATAACAACTGCTACTGTAAACGAATGCTTCAACCTAGAAGAACAAAATTTGCTGAGCCAAGTGTTATTTGTATACTGATCTTTACCACCAAGTATGATCAAGATTCGATGAAAAAATATTTGCTGGTATTTCGGAAACCCGTAGATCTAGGACGCTTCCAATCCATTTCCATGAAAGTGCTTTTTACCAGTCTCTGGTTAGGTCTATTTGAAGAGGAAACAAAACAGAGACAAAACTGAGAACTACTTTATTTTGTCAAGTTTCAAAGAGCTACTACAAACCATGTTGTATTTAGAGTTCCAAATTCATCTATTTGTATAGGAGAGAACAGAGTGAAACCTAAAAATAAAAACTGCTACTGTAAACGAACGCTTCAACCTAGAAGAACAAAATTTGGTGAGCCAAGTGGGATTTGTGAACTGATCATTCCCATCAAGTATTATCAAGATTGGGTGAAAAAATATTTGCTGTTATTTCGGAAACTCTTAATTTCTTGGAAGCTGGAAAACCCTTTTCAATGAAAGTGCTTTTCCACAGTCTCTGCTTAGGGCTACTTGATGAGGAAATAAACCATAGAGACAAAACAGAGAACTACTTTATTTTGTAAAGTTTCAAAAAGCTACTACAAACCATGTTGGATTTAGAGTTCCAAATTCATCTATCTATATAGGAGAGAAGAGAGAGAAACCTAAAAATAAAAAATGCTACTGTGAACGTACGCTTCAACCTAGAAGAACGAAATTTGGTGAGCCAAGTGGGATTGGTGTACTGATCATTACCACCTAGTATCATCAAGATTGGGTGAAAAAATATTTGCTGGTATTTCGGAAACTCGTAATTTCTTGGAATATTGGCAACCCCTTTCAATGAAAGTGCTTTCCAAAGTCTCTGGTTAAGGCTACTTTAAGAGGAAACAAACCATAGATACAAAAATGAGAACTACTTTATTTTGTCAAGTTTCAAAGAGCTACTACAAACCATGTCGGATTTAGAGTTCCAATTTCATCTATCTATATAGGAGAGAAGAGAGTGAAACCTAAAAATAAAAACCGCTACTGTAAACGTACGCTTCAACCTAGAAGAACGAAATTTGGTGAGCCAAGTGTGACTTGTGTACTGCTCATTACCACCAAGTATCATCAAGATTGGGTAAAAAATATTTGCTGGTATTATGGAAAATCGTAATTTCTTGGAAGCTTGGCAACCCCTTTCAATGAAAGTGCTTTTCCACAGTCTGTGACAAGGGCTACTTGAAGAGGAAACAAACCATACAGAAAAAAGTGAAAACTACTTTATTTTTTCAAGTTTCAAAGAGCTATTACAAACCATGTTGGATTTAGAGTTCCAAATTCATCTATCTATATAGGAGAGAACAGAGTGAAACCTAAAAATAAAAACTGCTACTGTAAACGAACGCTTCAACCTAGAAGAACAAAATTTGGTGAGCCAAGTGGGATTTTAGTACTGATCATTACCACCATGTATCATCAAGATTGGGTGAAAAAATATTTGCTGGTATTTGGGAAACTCGTAATTCCTTGGAAGCTTGGCAACCCCTTTCAATGAAAGTGCTTTTTCACAGTCTCTGCTTAGGGCTATTTGAAGAGGAAACAAACGATAGAGACAAAACTGGGAACTACTTTATTTTGTCATGTTTCAAAGAGCTACTACAAACCATGTTGAATTTAAAGTTCAAAATTCACCTATCTATATAGGAGACAACAGAGTGAAACCTAAAAATAACAACTGCTACTGTAAACGAATGCTTCAACCTAGAAGAACAAAATTTGCTGAGCCAAGTGTTATTTGTATACTGATCTTTACCACCAAGTATGATCAAGATTCGATGAAAAAATATTTGCTGGTATTTCGGAAACCCGTAGATCTAGGACGCTTCCAATCCATTTCCATGAAAGTGCTTTTTACCAGTCTCTGGTTAGGTCTATTTGAAGAGGAAACAAAACAGAGACAAAACTGAGAACTACTTTATTTTGTCAAGTTTCAAAGAGCTACTACAAACCATGTTGTATTTAGAGTTCCAAATTCATCTATTTGTATAGGAGAGAACAGAGTGAAACCTAAAAATAAAAACTGCTACTGTAAACGAACGCTTCAACCTAGAAGAACAAAATTTGGTGAGCCAAGTGGGATTTGTGAACTGATCATTCCCATCAAGTATTATCAAGATTGGGTGAAAAAATATTTGCTGTTATTTCGGAAACTCTTAATTTCTTGGAAGCTGGAAAACCCTTTTCAATGAAAGTGCTTTTCCACAGTCTCTGCTTAGGGCTACTTGATGAGGAAATAAAACATAGAGACAAAACAGAGAACTACTTTATTTTGTAAAGTTTCAAAAAGCTACTACAAACCATGTTGGATTTAGAGTTCCAAATTCATCTATCTATATAGGAGAGAAGAGAGAGAAACCTAAAAATAAAAAATGCTACTGTGAACGTACGCTTCAACCTAGAAGAACGAAATTTGGTGAGCCAAGTGGGATTGGTGTACTGATCATTACCACTCTAGTATCATCAAGATTGGGTGAAAAAATATTTGCTGGTATTTCGGAAACTCGTAATTTCTTGGAATATTGGCAACCCCTTTCAATGAAAGTGCTTTCCAAAGTCTCTGGTTAAGGCTACTTTAAGAGGAAACAAACCATAGATACAAAAATGAGAACTACTTTATTTTGTCAAGTTTCAAAGAGCTACTACAAACCATGTCGGATTTAGAGTTCCAATTTCATCTATCTATATAGGAGAGAAGAGAGTGAAACCTAAAAATAAAAACCGCTACTGTAAACGTACGCTTCAACCTAGAAGAACGAAATTTGGTGAGCCAAGTGTGACTTGTGTACTGCTCATTACCACCAAGTATCATCAAGATTGGGTAAAAAATTTTTGCTGGTATTATGGAAAATCGTAATTTCTTGGAAGCTTGGCAACCCCTTTCAATGAAAGTGCTTTTCCACAGTCTGTGACAAGGGCTACTTGAAGAGGAAACAAACCATACAGACAAAAGTGAAAACTACTTTATTTTCTCAAGTTTCAAAGAGCTATTACAAACCATGTTGGATTTAGAGTTCCAAATTCATCTATCTATATAGGAGAGAACAGAGTGAAACCTAAAAATAAAAACTGCTACTGTAAACGAACGCTTCAACCTAGAAGAACAAAATTTGGTGAGCCAAGTGGGATTTTAGTACTGATCATTACCACCATGTATCATCAAGTTTGGGTGAAAAAATATTTGCTGGTATTTGGGAAACTCGTAATTTCTTGGAAGCTTGGCAACCCCTTTCAATGAAACTGCTTTTTCACAGTCTCTGCTTAGGGCTATTTGAAGAGGAAACAAACGATAGAGACAAAACTGGGAACTACTTTATTTTGTCATGTTTCAAAGAGCTACTACAAACCATGTTGAATTTAAAGTTCAAAATTCACCTATCTATATAGGAGACAACAGAGTGAAACCTAAAAATAATAACTGCTACTGTAAACGAATGCTTCAACCTAGAAGAACAAAATTTGCTGAGCCAAGTGTTATTTGTATACTGATCATTACCACCAAGTATGATCAAGATTCGATGAAAAAATATTTGCTGGTATTTCGGAAACCCGTAGATCTAGGACGCTTCCAATCCATTTCCATGAAAGTGCTTTTTACCAGTCTCTGGTTAGGTCTATTTGAAGAGGAAACAAAACAGAGACAAAACTGAGAACTACTTTATTTTGTCAAGTTTCAAAGAGCTACTACAAACCATGTTGTATTTAGAGTTCCAAATTCATCTATTTGTATAGGAGAGAACAGAGTGAAACCTAAAAATAAAAACTGCTACTGTAAACGAACGCTTCAACCTAGAAGAACAAAATTTGGTGAGCCAAGTGGGATTTGTGAACTGATCATTCCCATCAAGTATTATCAAGATTGGGGTGAAAAAATATTTGCTGTTATTTCGGAAACTCTTAATTTCTTGGAAGCTGGAAAACCCTTTTCAATGAAAGTGCTTTTCCACAGTCTCTGCTTAGGGCTACTTGATGAGGAAATAAACCATAGAGACAAAACAGAGAACTACTTTATTTTGTAAAGTTTCAAAAAGCTACTACAAACCATGTTGGATTTAGAGTTCCAAATTCATCTATCTATATAGGAGAGAAGAGAGAGAAACCTAAAAATAAAAAATGCTACTGTGAACGTACGCTTCAACCTAGAAGAACGAAATTTGGTGAGCCAAGTGGGATTGGTGTACTGATCATTACCACCTAGTATCATCAAGATTGGGTGAAAAAATATTTGCTGGTATTTCGGAAACTCGTAATTTCTTGGAATATTGGCAACCCCTTTCAATGAAAGTGCTTTCCAAAGTCTCTGGTTAAGGCTACTTTAAGAGGAAACAAACCATAGATACAAAAATGAGAACTACTTTATTTTGTCAAGTTTCAAAGAGCTACTACAAACCATGTCGGATTTAGAGTTCCAATTTCATCTATCTATATAGGAGAGAAGAGAGTGAAACCTAAAAATAAAAACCGCTACTGTAAACGTACGCTTCAACCTAGAAGAACGAAATTTGGTGAGCCAAGTGTGACTTGTGTACTGCTCATTACCACCAAGTATCATCAAGATTGGGTAAAAAATATTTGCTGGTATTATGGAAAATCGTAATTTCTTGGAAGCTTGGCAACCCCTTTCAATGAAAGTGCTTTTCCACAGTCTGTGACAAGGGCTACTTGAAGAGGAAACAAACCATACAGACCAAAGTGAAAACTACTTTATTTTCTCAAGTTTCAAAGAGCTATTACAAACCATGTTGGATTTAGAGTTCCAAATTCATCTATTTGTATAGGAGAGAACAGAGTGAAACCTAAAAATAAAAACTGCTACTGTAAACGAACGCTTCAACCTAGAAGAACAAAATTTGGTGAGCCAAGTGGGATTTGTGAACTGATCATTCCCATCAAGTATTATCAAGATTGGGTGAAAAAATATTTGCTGTTATTTCGGAAACTCTTAATTTCTTGGAAGCTGGAAAACCCTTTTCAATGAAAGTGCTTTTCCACAGTCTCTGCTTAGGGCTACTTGATGAGGAAATAAACCATAGAGACAAAACAGAGAACTACTTTATTTTGTAAAGTTTCAAAAAGCTACTACAAACCATGTTGGATTTAGAGTTCCAAATTCATCTATCTATATAGGAGAGAAGAGAGTGAAACCTAAAAATAAAAAATGCTACTGTGAACGTACGCTTCAACCTAGAAGAACGAAATTTGGTGAGCCAAGTGGGATTGGTGTACTGATCATTACCACCTAGTATCATCAAGATTGGGTGAAAAATATTTGCTGGTATATCGGAAACTCTTAATTTCTTGGAAGCCTGGAAACCCCTTTCAATTAAAGTGCTTTTACACAGTCTCTGGTTAAGGCTACTTTAAGAGGAAACAAACCATAGATACAAAACTGAGAACTACTTTATTTTGTCAAGTTTCAAAGAGCTACTACAAACCATGTCGGATTTAGAGTTCCAATTTCATCTATCTATATAGGAGAGAAGAGAGTGAAACCTAAAAATATAAACCACTACTGTAAACGTACGCTTCAACCTACAAGAACGAAATTTGTTGAGCCAAGTGTGACTTGTGTACTGATCATTACCACCAAGTATCATCAAGATTGGGTAAAAAATATTTGCTGGTATTATGGAAAATCGTAATTTCTTGGAAGCTTGGCAACCCCTTTCAATGAAAGTGCTTTTCCAAAGTCTCAGTTTATGGCTATTTTAAGAGGAAACACACCATGGATATAAAACTGAGAACTACTTTATTTTGTCAAGTTTCAAAAAGCTACTACAAACCATGTTGGATTTAGAGTTCCAAATTCATCTATCTATATAGGAGAGAAGAGAGTGTAACCTAAAAATAAAAACTGTTACTGTAAACATAAGCTTCAACCTAGCAGAACAAAATTTGGTGAGCCAAGTGGGATTTGTGTACTGAAAATTACCACGAAGTATCATCAAGATTGGGTGAAAAAATATTTGCTGGTATTACGGAAACTCGTAGATTCTTGGACGCTTGCCAACCCCTTTCAATGAACGTTCTTTTCGCCAGTATCCGATTTCTACTACGTGAAGATTAAACAAACCATAGAGACAAAACTGAGAACTACTTTATTTTGCCAAGTTTCAAAGACTTCTACAAACCATGTTGGATTTAGAGTTCCAAATTAATCTATCTATATAGGAGAGAACAGAGTGAATCCTAAAAATAAAACTCTTAGTGTAAACGAACACTTCAACCTAGAAGAACAAAATTTGGTGAGCCAAGTGGGATTTGGGTACTGATCATTACCACGAAGTATCACCAAGATTGCGTGAAAAAATATTTGCTGGTGTTTCGGAAACTCGTAATTTCTTGGAAGCTTGGCAACCCCTTTCAATGAAAGTGCTTTTCTACACTCTGTGACTAGGGCCACTTGAGAGGAAAAAATCCTTAGAGACAAAAATGAGAACTACTTTATTTTATCAAGTTTCAAATCCTACTACAAACCATGTTGGATTTAGAGTTCCAAATTCATCTATTTATATAGGAGAGAACAGAGTGAAACCTAAAAATAAAAACTGCTACTGTAAACGAACGCTTCAACCTAGAAAACAAAATTTAGTGAGCCAAGTGGGATTTGTGTACTGATCATTACCACCATGTATCATCAAGATTGGGAGAAAAATATTTGCTGGTATTTGTGAAACACATAATTTCTTGGAAGCTTGGCATCCCCTCTCAATGAAAGTGCTTTTCTACAGTCTTTGCATATTGCTACTTTAAGAGGAAGCAAACGATAGAGACAAAACTGAGAACTACTTTATTTTGTCAACTTTGAAAGAGCTACTACAAACCATGTTAAACTTAGAGTTCCAAATTCATCTATCTATATTGGAGAGAAGAGAGTGAATCCTAAAAATAAAAAATGCTACTGTAAAAGAACGCTTCAAAGTAAAAGAACAAAACTTGGTGAGCCAAGTGGAAGTTGTGTGCTGATTTTTACCACCAAGTATCATCAAGATTGGGCGAAAAAATATTTGCTGGTATTTCGGTAACTCGTAGATTCTTGGACGCTTGCCAACCCCTTTCAATGAAAGTTCTTTTGGCCAGTATCAGATTTCTACTACGTGAAGATTAAACAACCATAGAGACCAAACTGAGAACTACTTTATTTTGTCAAGTTTCAAAGAGCTACTACAAACCATGTTGGATTTAGAGTTCCAAATTCATCTATTTGTATAGGAGAGAACAGAGTGAAACCTAAAAATAAAATTGCTACACTAAACGAACGCTTCAACCTACAAAACAAAATTTGGTGAGCCAAGTGGGATTATTGTACTGATCATTACCACCATGTATCATCAAGATTGGGAGAAAAATATTTGCTGGTATTTGGGAAACTCATAATTTCTTGGAAGCTTGGCATCCCCTCTCAATGAAAGTGCTTTTCCACAGTCTCTCCTTAGGGCTATTTGAAGAGGAAACAAACGATAGAGACAAAACTGAGACTACTTTATTTTGTCAAGTTTCAAGAAGCTACTACAAACCATGTTGGATTTAGAGTTCCAAATTCATCTATTTATATAGGAGAGAACAGAGTGAAACCTAAAAATAAAAACTGCTATTGTAATAGAACGCTTCAACCTAGAAGAACAAAATTTGGTGAGAAAAGTGGGATATGTGTACTGATCATTATCACCTAGTATCATCAATGTTGGGTGAAAAAATAATTGCTGGTATTTCGGAATATCGTAAATTCTTGGATGCTTGGCAACCCCTTTCAACGAAAGTGCTTTTCCACCAACTCTGCATAGGGTTACTTGAAGAGAAAGCATACCATCGAGACAAAACAGAGATCTACTTTATTTTGTCAAGTTTCAAAGAGCTACTACATACCAAGTTGGACTTAGAGTTCCAAATTCATCTATCTATATAGGAGAGAACAGAGTGAAACCTAAAAATATAAACTGCTACTGTAAACGTACGCTTCAACCTAGAAGAACAAATTTGGTGAGCCAAGTGGGATTTGTGTACTGATCATTAGAACAAAGTATCATCAAGATTGGGTGAAAAAATATTTGCTGGTATTTCGGAAACTCGTAGATTCTTGGACGCTTGCCAACCCCTTTCAATGAAAGTGCTTTTCGCCAGTCTCCCATTAGGGCTACTTGAAGAGTAAAGAAACCATAGAGACAAAACTGAGAACTACTTTATTTTGTAAAGTTTCAAAAACCTACTACAAACCATGTTGGATTTAGAGTTCCAAATTCATCTATCTATATAGGAGAGAACATAGTGAAACCTAAAAATAAAAACTGCTACTGCAAACGAATGCTTCAACCTAGAGGAACAAAATTTGGTGAGCCTAGTGCGATTTATGTAATGAATACTACCATCATGTATCATCAAGATTGGGTGAAAAAATATTTGCTGGTTTCGGAAACTCGTAAATTCTTTGAAGCTTGGCAACCCCTTTCTATGAAAGTGCTTTTCCACAGTCTCTGCTTAGGGCTATTTGAAGAGGAAACAAACGATAGAGACAAAACTGAGAACTACTTTATTTTGTCATGTTTCAAAGAGCTACTACAAACCATGTTGGATTTAGAGTTCAAAATTCATCTATCTATATAGGAAAGAACAGAGTGAAACCTAAAAATAAAAACTGCTACTGTAAACGATCGCTTCAACCTAGAAAAACAAAATGTGGTGAGTCAAGTGGTATTTGTATACTGATTATTACCACCAAGTATGATCAAGTTTGGATGAAAAAATATTTGCTGGTATTTCGAAAACCCGTAGATTCTATGACGCTTCCAATCCTTTTCAATGAAAGTGCTTTTTGCCCGTCTCTGATTAGGTCTGTTTGAAGAGAAAACAAAACAGAGCCAAAACTGAGAAGTACTTTATTTTGTCAAGTTTCAAAGAGCTTCTACAAACCATGTTGGATTTAGAGTTCCAAATTCATCTATTTCTATAGGAGAGAACAGAGTGAAACCTAAAAATAAAAAGTGCTACTGTAAACGAACGCTTCAACCTAGAAGAACGAAATTCGGTGAACCAAGTGGGATTTGTGAACTGATCATTGCCACCAAGTATCATCAAGATTGGGTGAAAAAATATTTGCTGTTATTTCGGAAACTCGTAATTTCTTGGAAGCTGAGCAACCACTTTCAATGAAAGTGCTTTTCCACAGTCTCTGCTTAGGGCTACTTGAAGACGAAATAAAATTTGGAGACAAAACTGAGAACTACTTTATTTTGTAAAGTTTCAAAAAGCTACTACAAACCATGTTGGATTTAGAGTTCCAAATTCATCTATCTATATAGGACAGAAGAGAGTGAAACCTAAAAATAAAATCTGCTATTGTAAACGTACGCTTCAACCTAGAAGAACGAAATTTGGTGAGCCAAGTGGGATTTGTGTACTGATCATTACCACCAAGTATCATCAAGATTGGGTAAAAAATATTTGCTGGTATTACAGAAACTCGTATTTTCTTGGAAGCTTGGCAACCCCTTTCAATGAAAGTGCTTTTCCACAGTCTGTGACAATGGCACTTGAAGAGGAAACAAACCATACAGACAAAACTGAGAACTACTTTATTTTCTCAAGTTTCAAACAGCTATTACAAATCATGTTGGATTTAGAGTTTCAAATTCATCAATTTATATAGGAGAGAAGAGAGTGAAACCTAAAAATAAAAACTGTTACTGTAAACATACGCTTCAACCTAGCAGAACAAAATTTGGTGAGCCAAGTGGGATTTGTGTACTGATCATTCCCACGAAGTATCATCAAGATTGGGTGAAAAAATATTTGCTGTTATTTCGGAAACTCGTAATTTCTTGGACGCTGATCAACCACTTTCAATGAAACTGCTTTTCACCAGTCTCTGATTAAGGCTACTTGCAGAGTAAACAAACCATAGAGACAAAACTGAGAAATACTTTATTTTGTCATGTTTCAAAGAGCTACTACAAACCATGTTGGATTTTGAGTTCCAAGTTCATCTATTTATATAGGAGAGAACAGAGTGAAACCTAAAAATATAAACTGCTATTGTAAACGAACGCTTCAAACTAGAAAAACAAAATTTGGTGAGCCAAGAGAAATTTGTGAACTGATCATTCCCACCAAGTATCATCAGGATTGGGTGAAAAAATATTTGCTGGTATTTCGGTGACTCGTAATTTCTTGGAAGTTTGGCAACCCCTTTCAATGAAAGTGCTTTTCCACAGTCTCTGCTTAGGGCTACTTGAAAAGAAAACAAACCATGGAGACAAAACTGAGAACTACTTTATTTTGTCAATTTTCAAAGAGCTACTACAAACCATGTTGGATTTAGAGTTCCACATTCATCTGTCTATTTAGGAGAGAACAGAGTAAATCCTAAAAATAAAAACTGCTACTGTAAATAACGCTTCAACATAGAAGATCAAAATTTGGTGAGCCAAGTGGGATTTGTGTACTGATCATTACCACCAAGTATCATCAAGATTGGGTGAAAAAATATTTGCTGGTATATCAGAAACTCGTATTTTCTTGGAAGCTTGGCAACCCCTTTCAATGAAAGTGCTTTTCCACAGTCTGTGACAAGGGCACTTGAAGAGGAAACAAACCATACAGACAAAACTGAGAACTACTTTATTTTCTCAAGTTTCAAAGAGCTATTACAAATCATGTTGGATTTAGAGTTTCAAATTCATCAATTTATATAGGAGAGAAGAGAGTGAAACCTAAAAATAAAAAAACTGTTACTGTAAACATACGCTTCAACCTAGCAGAACAAAATTTGGTGAGCCAAGTGGGATTTGTGTACTGATCATTCCCACGAAGTATCATCAAGATTGGGTGAAAAAATATTTGCTGTTATTTCGGAAACTCGTAATTTCTTGGAAGCTGATCAACCACTTTCAATGAAACTGCTTTTCACCAGTCTCTGACTAAGGCTACTTGCAGAGTAAACAATCCATAGGGACAAAACTGAGAAATACTTTATTTTGTCATGTTTCAAAGAGCTACTACAAACCATGTTGGATTTAGAGTTCCAAGTTCATCTATTTATATAGGAGAGAACAGAGTGAAACCTAAAAATATAAACTGCTATTGTAAACGAACGATTCAACCTAGAAAAACAAAATTTGGTGAGCCAAGAGAAATTTGTGAACTGATCATTCCTTTCAATCACGATTGGTTGAAGAAATATTTCTGGTATTTCAGAAACTTGTAGATTCTAGGATGCTTCCAACCCCTTTCAATGAAAGTGCTTTTCGACAGTCTCTGATTAGGGCTGATTGAAGAGGAAACGAATCATAGAGACAAAACTGAGAACTACTTTATTTTGTCAACTTTGAAAGAGCTACTACAAACCATGTTGGACTTAGAGTTCCAAATTCATCTAGCTGTATTGGAGAGAAGAGAGTGAATCCTAAAAATAAAAACTGCTACTGTAAACGAACGCTTCAAAGTAAAAGAACAAAATTTGGTGAGCCAAGTGGAATTTGTGTGCTGATTATTACCACCAAGTATCATCAAGATTGGGTGAAAAAATATTTGCTGGTATTTCGGAAACTCTTAGATTTTTGGACGCTTGCCAACCCCTTTCAATGAAAGTTCTTTTCGCCAGTATCCGATTTCTACTACGTGAAGATTAAACAAACCATAGAGACAAAACTGAGAACTACTTTATTTTGTAAAGTTTCATAGAGACAAAACTGAGATCTACTTTATTTTGTCATCGTTCAAAGAGCTACTACAAACCATGTTGTATTTAGGGTTCCAAATTCATCTATCTATATAGGAGAGAACAGAGGGAAACGTAAAAATAAAAATTGCTACTGTAAACGAACGCTTCAACCTAGAAGCACAAATTTTGGTGAGCCAAGTGGGATTTGTGTACTGATCATTACCACCAAGTATCATAAAGATTGGGTGAAAAAATGTTTGCTGGTATTTCGGAAATTCGTAATTTCATGGAAGGTTGGCAACCCCTTTCAATGAAAGTGCTTTTCGCCAGTCTCTGCATAGGGCTACTTGAAGAGGAAACAAACCATAGAGACAAAACGGATAACTGCTTTTTTTTTGTCAAGTTTCAAAGAGCTACTACAAACCATGTTGGATTTAGAGTTCCAAATTCACCTATCTGTATAGAAGACAACAGAGGGAAACCTAAAAATAAAAACCGCTACTGTAAAAGAGTGCTTCAATCTAGAAGAACAAAATTTGTTGAGGCATGTGGGATTTGTGTACTGATCATCACGATCAAGTATCATCAAGTTTGGGTGAAAAATATTTGCTGGTATTTTGGAAACTCGTAATTTCTTGGAAGATTTGCAACCCATTTCAATGAAAGTGCTTTTCGCCATTCTCTGCTTAGGGCTACTTGAAGAGGAAACAAACCATAGAGACAAAACTGAGAACTACATTATTTTGTCAAGTTTCAAAGAGCTACTACAAACCATGTTGGATTTAGTGATCCAAATTCATTTGTCTATATAGGAGAGAACAGAGTGAAACCTAAATATAAAAACTGCTACTGTGAATCAATGCTTCAACCTTGAAGAACAAAACTTGGTGAGCCAAGTGGGATTTATGTACTGATCATTCCCACCAAGTATCATCAAGATGGGGTGAAAAAACATTTGCTGGTATTTCGGAAACTCGTAATTTTTTGGAAGCTTGGCAACCCCTTTCAATGAAACTGCTTTTTCACAGTCTCTGCTTAGGGCTACTAGAAGAGGAAACAAACCATAGAGACAAAAGTGAGAACTACTTTATTTTGTAAAGTTTCAAAGTGGTCCTGCAATCCATGTTGGATTTAGAGTTCCAAATTCATCTATCTATATAGGAGACAACAGAGTGAAACCTAAAATTAAAAACTGCTACTGTAAACGAGCGCTTCAACTTAGAAGAACAAAATTTGGTGAGCCAAGTCTGATTTGTGTACTGATCATCACCATCAAGTATCATCAAGATTGGGTGAAAAATATTTGCTGGTATTTTGGAAAATCCTAATTTCTTGGAAGATTGGCAACCCATTTCAATGAAAGTGCTTTTCGCCAATCTGTGCTTAGGGCTACTTGTAGAGGAAACAATCCATACAGACAAAACGGAGAACTACATTATTTTGTCAAGCTTCAAAGACCTACTACAAACCATGTTGGATTTAGAGATCCAAATTCATTTATCTATATAGGAGAGAAGAGAGTGAAACCTAAAAATAAAAAATGCTACTGTGAATGAATGCTTCAACCTAGAAGAACAAAACTTGGTGAACCAAGTGGGAGTTGTGTACTGATCATTCCCACCAAGTATCATCAAGATGGGGTGAAAAAATATTTGCTGTTATTTCGGATACTGGTAATTTCTTGGAAGTTTGGCAAGCCCTTTCAATGAAAATGCTTTTCGCCATTCTCTGCTTATGGCTACTTGAAGAGGAAACAAACCATAGAGACAAAAATGAGAACTACTTTATTTTGACAAGTTTCTAAGAGCTACTACAATCCATTTTGGATTTAGAGTTCCAAATTCATCTATCTATATAGGAGACAACAGAGTGAAACCTAAAAATAAAAACGGCTACTGTAAACGAGCGCTTCAACCTAGAAGAACAAAATTTGGTGAGCCAAGTGGAATTTGTGTGCTAATTATTACCACCAAGTATCATCAAGATTGGGCGAAAAAATATTTGCTGGTATTTCGGAAACTCTTAGATTTTTGGACGCTTGCCAACCCCTTTCAATGAAAGTTCTTTTCGCCAGTATCCGATTTCTACTACGTGAAGATAAAACAAACTATAGAGACAAAACTGATGATACTTGGTGGTAATGATCAGTATACAAATCCCACTTGGCTCACCAAATTTTGTTCTTGTAGGTTGAAGCGTTCGTTTACAGTACCAGTTTTTATTTTAGGGTTTCACTCTGTTGTCTCCTATATAGATATATGAATCTGGAAATCTAAATCCAAAATGGTTTATAGTAGCTCTTTGAAACTTGACAAAATAAAGTAGTTCTCATTAATTTCTTGGAAGCTTGGCAACCCCTTTCAATGAAAGTGCTTTTCCACAGTCTGTGCCTAGGGCTACTTGAAGAAGAAACAAACCTTAGAGATAAAGCTGAGAACTACTTTATTTTGTCAAGTTACAAAGAGATACTACAAACCTTGTTGGATTTGGAGTTCCAAATTCATCTATTTATATAGGAGAGAACAGAGTGAAACCTAAAATTAAAAACTGCTACTCTAACTGAACGCTTCAACCTAGAAGAATAAAATTTAGTGAGCCAAGTGCGATTTGTGTAGTGATCATTACCACCAAGTATCATCAAGATTGGGTAAAAAAATATTTGCTGGAATTTCAGAAACTCGTAATTTGTTGGAAGCTTGGAAACTGCATTCAATGAAAGTGCTTTTCCACTGTATGTGCCTAGGGCTACTTGAAGATTAAACAAATCATAGAGACAAAACTGAGAACTACTTTGTTTTGTCAAGTTTCAAAGAGCTAATACAAACCATGTTGGATTTAGAGTTTCAAATTCATCTATCTATATAGAAAAGAACAGAGGGAAACCTAAAAATAAAAACTGCTACTGTAAACGAATGCTTCAAACCTAGAAGAACAAAATTTGGTGAGCCAATTTGCATTTGTGTACTGATCATTACCGGCTAGTATCATCAAGATTGGGCGAAAAAATATTTTCTGGTATTTCGGAAACTCGTAGATTCTTGGAAGCTTGGCAACCCCTTTCAATGAAAGTGCTTTTCCACAGTCTATGCCTAGGGCTACTTGAAGAGGAAACAAACCTTAGCGACAAAACTGAGAACTAAGTAATTTTGTCAAATTTAAAAGAGTTACTACAAAACAAGTTGGATTTATAGTTCCAAATTCATCTATCTATATAGGAGAGAACAGAGTGAAACCTAAAATATAAACTGCTACTGTAAACGAACGCTTCAACCGAGAAGAACAAAATTTGGTGAGCCAAGTGGGATTTGTGTACTGATAATTACCACCAAGTATCATCACGATTGGGTTAAAAAATATTTGCTGGTATTTCGAAAACTCGTAGTTTCTTACAAGCTTGGCATCCACTTTTAATGAAAGTGCTTTTCCACAGTCTCTGCTTAGAGCTACTTGACGAGGAAACAAACCATAGAGACTAAACTGAGAATTACTTTATATTGTCAAGTTTCAAAGACCTACTACAAACCATGTTGTATATAGAGTTCCAAATTCCTCTATGTATATAATAAAAAACAGAGTGAAACCTAAAAATTAAAACTGCTATTGTAAACGAACGCTTCAAGCTAGAAGAATAACATTTGGTGAGCCAAGTGGGATTTATGTACTGATCATTACCGCCAAGTATCATCATGATTGGGCTAAAAAATATTTGCTGGTGTTTCGGAAACTCATAGAGTCTTGGAAGCTTGAAAACCTATTTCAAGGAAAGTGCTTTCCGCCAGTCTTTGATTAGGGCTACTTGATGAGGAAAGAAACCATAGAGACAAAACTGAGAACTACTTTATTTCGTCAAGTTTCAAAGAACTACTACAATCCATGTTGGATTTAGAGTTCCAAATTCATCTATTTACATAAGAGAGGACAGAGTGTAACCTAAAAATAAAAACTGCTACTGGAAACGAACGCTTCAAGGTAGAAGAATAACATTTGGTGAGCAAAGTGGGATTTGTGTGCTGATCATTACCACCAAGTATCATCAAGATTAGGTAACAAAATATTTGCTGGTATTTCGGAAACTCGTAATTTCTTGGAAGCTTGGCAACCACTTTCAATAAAAGTGCTTTTCACTTTCACCAGTCTTTGCTTAGGGCTACTTTAAGATGAAACAAACCATAGAGACAAAACTGAGAACTACTTTATTTTGTCATGTTTCAAAGAGCTACTATGATCCATGTTGGATTTAGAGTTCCAAATTCATCTATTTATGTAGGAGAGAACAGAGTGAAACCTAAAAATAAAAACTGGTACTCGAAACGAACGCTTCAACCTAGAAGAACAAAATTTGGTGAGCCAAGCGGGATTTGTTTACTGATAATTACCACCAAGTATCATGAAGATTGGGTGAAAAAATATTTTCTGGTATTTCGGAAACTCGTAGATTCCTGGACGCTAGCCAATCCCTTTGAATGAAAGTACTTGTCGCCAGTTTCTGAGTAAGGCTACTTGAAGAGTAAACAAACCTTAGAGACAAAACTGAGAACTACTTTATTTTTCAAGTTTCAACGAGCTACTACAATCCATGGTGGATTTAGAGTTCAAAATTCATCTATCTGTATAAGAGAGAACAGAGTGAAATCTAAAAATAAAAACTGCTACTGTAAATAACGCTTCAACCTAGAAGAACAAAATTTGGTGAGCCAAGTTTGATTTGTGTACTGATCATCACCTAAAAGTAACATCAAGATTGGGTGAAAAATATTTGCTGGTATTTCGGAAACTCGTCGATTTTTGGACGCTTGGCAACCCCTGTCAATGAAAGTGCTTTTCTCCTGTCTCTGCTTAGGGCTACATGAAGAGACAACAAACCAGAGACAAAACTGAGAACTACTTCATTTTGCCAAGTTTCAAAGAGCTACTACAAACCATGTTGGATTTAGAGTTCCAAATTCGTCTATCTATGTAGCAGAGAACAGAGTGAAACCTAAAAATAAAAACTACTACTGGAATAGAACACTTCAACCTAGAAGAACAAAATTTGGTGAGCCAAGTGGGATTTGTGTACTGATGATTACCACCAAGTATCATCAAGATTGGGTGACAAAAAATTTGCTGGTATTTCGAAAACTCGTAGATTCTTGGACGCTTGCCAACCCCTTTCAATGAAAGTGCCTTTCGCCAGTCTCTGAGTAGGGCTACTTGAAGAGTAAACAGACCATAGAGATAAAACTGAGAACTACTTTATTTTGTCAAGTTTCAAAGGGCTACTACAAACCATGTTGGATTTACAGTTCCAAATTCATCTATCTATATAGGAGACAACAGAGTGAAACCTAAAAATAAAAACTGCTACTGTAAACGAACGCTTCAAACTAAAGAACAAAATTTGGTGGGCCAAGTGGGATTTGTGTACTGATCATTACACCCAAGTATCATCAAAATTGGGTGAAAAAATATTTGCTGGTATTTCGGAAACAAAACTGAGAACTACTTTTTTTTTCATGTTTCAAAAATCTACTACAATCCATGTTTGATTTAGAGTTCCAAATTCATATATCTATATAGGAGAGAAGAGAGTGAAACCTAAAAATAAAAACTGCTACTGTAAACGAACGCTACAACTTAGAAGAATGAAATTTGGTGAGCCAAGTGGGATTTGTGTACTGATGATTATCACCAAGTATCATCAAGATTGGGTGAAAAAAAATTAGCTGGTATTTTGGAAACTCGTAGATTCTTGTACGCTTGGCAACCCCTTTCAATGAAAGTGCTTTTCCCCTGTCTCTGCTTAGGGCTACTTGAAGAGGAAACAAACCGTACAGACAAAACTGAGAACTACTTTTTTTTCAAGTTTCAAAGAGCTACTACAAACCATGGTGGATTTAGAGTTCAAAATTCATCTATCTGTATAAGAGAGAACAGAGTGAAACCTAAAAATAAAAACTGCTACTGTAAATAACGCTTCAACGTAGAAGAACAAAATTTGGGGAGCCAAGTGGGATTTGTGGACTGATCATCACCTAAAAGTATCATCAAGATTGGGTGAAAAATATTTGCTGGTATTTCAGAACCTCGTCAAATTTTGGACGCTTGGCAACACCTTTCAATGAAAGTGCTTTTCCCCTGTCTCTGCTTAGGGTTACATGAAGAGGAAACAAACCAGAGACAAAACTGAGAACTACTTTATTTTGTCAAGTTTCAAAGAGCTACTACAAACCATGTTGGATTTAGAATTCCAAATTCGTCTATCTATATAGGAGAGAACAGAGTGAAACCTAAAAATAAAAACTGGTACTGTAAACGGACTCTCAACATAGAAGAACAAAATTTGAGGAGCCAAGTGGGATTTGTGTACTGATCATTACCACCAAGTATCATCAAGATTGGGTGAAAAAATATTTGCTGGTATTTCGGAAACTGGCAATTTATTGGAAGCTTGGCAACCCCTTTAAATTAAAGTGCTTTTCCACAGTCTCTGCCTAGGGCTACTTGAAGAGGAAACAAACCACAGAGACAAAACTGAGAACTACTTTACTTTTTCAAGTTTCAAAGAGCTTCTAAAACCATGTTGGATTTAGAGTTCCAAATTCGTCTATCTATATAGGAGAGAACAGAGTGAAACCTAAAAATTTAAACTGCTACTGTAAACGAACTCTTCAATCTAGAAGCACAAAATATGGTGAGCCAAGTGGGATTTGTGTACTGGTGATTACCACCAAGTATCATCAAGATTCGGTGAAAAAATATTTGCTGGTATTTCGGAACCTCGTAATTTCTTGGAAGCTTGGCAACCCCTTTCAATTAAAGTGCTTTTCGCAAGTCTCTGATTAGGGCTACTTGAAGAGTAAACAAACCATACAGACAAAACTGAGAACTACTTTATTTTGTCAAGTATCACTGAGCTACTACAAACCATGTTGGATTTGGAGTTACAAATTCGTCTATTTATATAGGGGAGAACAGAGTGAATCCTCAAAGTAAAACTGCTACTGTAAACGAAAGCTTCATCGAGAAGAACAAAATTTTTTGAGACAAGTGGGTTTTGTGAACTGATCATTACCATCAAGTATCATCAAGATTGGGTTAAAAATATTTGCTGGTAATTCGGAAACTAGTAATTTTTTTGAAGCTTGGCAACCCCTTTCAATGAAAGTGCTTTTCCCCAGTCTCTGCATAGGGCTACTTGAATAAGAAGAAAACCATAAAGACAAAACTGAAAACTACTTTATTTTGTCAAATTTCAAAGAGCTACTACAAACCATGTTGGATTTAGAGTTCCAAACTTATCTATCTGTATAGGAGAGAACAGAGTGAAACTTAAAAATAAAAATTGCTACTGTAAATAACGCTTCAAACTAGAAAAACAAAATTTCTTGAGGCAAGTGGGATTTGTGTACTGATCATTACCACCATGTATCATCAAGATTGGGTGAAAAAATATTTGCTGGTATTTCGGAAACTCGTAATTTCTGGAAGCTTGGCAACCCCTTTCAATGAAAGTGGTTTTCGCCAGTCTCTGTTTAGGGATACTTGAAGAGGAAACAAACCATAGAGACAAAACGGAGAACAACTTTATTTTGTCAACTTTCAAAGAGCTACTACAAACCATGTTGGATTTAGAGTTCCAAATTCATCTATCTATATAGGAAACAAGAGAGTGTAACCTAAAAATAAAAACTGCTACTGTAAGCGAGAGCTTCAACATAGAAGAACAAAATTTGGTGAGGGAAGTGGGATTTGTGTACTGATCATTACCATCATGTATCATCAAGATTGAGTTAAAAAATATTTGCTGGTATTTCGTAAATTCGTAATTTCTTGGAAGATTGGCAACCCCTTTCTATGAAAGTGCTTTTCCACAGTCTCTGCTTAGGGCTACTAGAAGAGGATAGAATCCATAGAGACAAAACTGAGAAGTACTTTATTTGGTCAAGATGCAAAGAGCTTCTACAAACCTTGTTGGATTTGGAGTTCCAAATTCATCTATATGTATAGGAGAGAACAGAGGGAAACGTAAAAATAAAAATTGCTACTGTAAACGAACGCTTCAACCTAGAAGCACAAATTTTGGTGAGCCAAGTGGGATTTGTATGCTGATCATTACCACCAAGTATCATCAAGATTGGTTGAAAAAATATTTGCTGGTATTTCGGAAACTCTTAATTTCTTGGAAGCCTGGAAACCCCTTTCAATGAAAGTGCTTTTTGCCAGTCTCTGCTTAGGGCTACTTTGAGAGGAAACAAACCAAAGAGACAAAACGGAGAACATCTTTATTTTGTCAAGTTTCAAAGAGCTACTACAAACCATGTTGGATTTAGAGTTCGAAATTCATCTATTTATATAGGAGAGAAGAGAGTGAAATGTAAAAATAAAAACTGCTACTGTAAACGAACGCTTTAACCTAGAAGAACAAAATTTGGTGAGCCAAGTGGGATTTGTGTACTGATCATCACCTGAAAGTATTAATAATATTAATAAACCTTAATAATATTAATAAACCTTGTTGGATTTGGAGTTCCAAATTCAACTATCTATATAGGAGAGAACAGAGGGAAACCTAAAATTTTAAACTGCTACTGGAAACAAAAGCTTCAACCTAGAAGCACAAAATTTGGTGAGCCAAGTGGGATTAGTGTACTGAATATTACCACCAAGTATCATCAAGATTGGGTGAAAAAATATTTGCTGGTAATTCGAAAACTCGTAATTTCTTGGAAGCTTTTCAACCCCTTTCAATGAAAGTGCTTTTCGCCAGTCTCTGCATAGGGCTACTTGAAGAGAAAACAAACCATAGAGACAAAACTGAGAACTACTTTATTTTGTCAAGTTTCAAAGAGCTACTACAAACCATGTTGGATTTAGAGTTCCAAATTCATCAATTTATATAGGAGAGAAGAAAGTGAAACCTAAAAATACAAAATCCTTCTGTTAACTAACGCTTCAACCAAGAAGAACAAGATTTGGTGAGCCAAGTGGGATTTGTGTACTTTTCACTAACATCAAGTATCATCAAGATTGGGCGAAAAAATATTTGCTGGTATTTCGGAAACTCGTAGATTCTTGGACGCTTGCCAACGACTTTCAATGAAAGTGCTTTTCGCCACTCTCTGATTAGGGCTACTTGAATAGGAAGAAAACCATAGAGACAAAACTGAGAACAAATTTTTTTGGCAAGTTTCAAAGAGCTACTACAAACCATGTTGGATTTAGAGTTCCAAATTAATCTATCTGTATAGGAGAGAACAGAGGGAAACCTAAAAATAAAACTGCTACTGTAAACAAACGCTTCAACCTAGAAGCACAACATTTGGCTGAGCCAAGTGGGATTTGTGTACTGATCATTACCACCAAGTATCATCAAGATTGGGTGAAAAAATATTTGCTGGTATTTCAGAAATTCGTAGTTTCTTGGAAGCTTGGCAACCCCTTTCAATGAAAGTGCTTTTCGCCAGTCTGTACTTAGGGCTACTTGGAGACAAACAAAACCATAGAGACAAAACTGAGAACTACTTTATTTTGTCAGTTTCAAAGAGCTACTACAAACCATGTTGGATTTAGAGTTCCACCTTCACCTATCTGTATAGGAGAAAACAGAGTGAAACCTAACTATAAAAACTGCTACTGTAAACAAACGCTTCAACCTAGAAGAACAAAATTTGGTGAGCCAAGTGGGATTTGTATTCTGATCATTACCACCAAGTATCATCAAGATTGGGTGAAAAAATATTTGCTGGTATTTCGGAAACTCGTAATTTCTTGGAAGATTTGCAGCCCCTTCTATGAAAGTGCTTTTCCACTATCTCTGCTTAGGGCTACTTGAAGAGGAAAGAATCCATAGAGACAAAACTGAGAACTACTTTATTTTGTCAAGTTTCAAAGAGCTACTACAAAACTTGTTGGATTTGGAGTTCCAAATTCATCTATCTATATAGGAGAGAATAGAGGGAAACGTAAAAATAAAAATTGCTAATGTAAACGAACGCTTCAACCTAGAAGCACAAATTTTGGTGAGCCGAGTGGGTTTGTTTACTTATGATTACCACCAGGTATCATCAAGATTGGGAGAAAAATATTTGCTGGTATTTCGGAAACTGGTAATTTTTTGGAAGCCTGGAAACATCTTTCAATGAAAGTCTTTTCGTCACTGTCTGCTTAGGGCTACTTGGAGTGGAAACAAGCCATAGAGACAAAACTGAGAACTACTTTATTTTGTCAAGTTTCAAAGAGCTACTACAAACCATTTTGGATTTAGAGTTCCACATTCACCTTTCTGTATAGGAAAGAACAGAGTGAAACCTAAGTATAAAAACTGCTACTGTAAATGAACACTTCAACCTAGAAGAACAAAATTTGGTGAGCCAAGTGTGATTGGTATACTGATCATTACTACCAAGTATCATAAAGATTGGGTGAAAAAATATTTGCTGGTATTTCGGAAACTCGTAATTTCTTGGAAGCTTGGCAACCACTATCAATGAAAGTGCTTTTCCACAGTCTCTGCATAGGGCTACTTGAAGAGGAAGCAAACCATAGAGACAAAACTGAGAACTATTTTATTTTGTCAAGTTTGAAAGAGCTACTACAAACCATGCTGGATTTAGAGTTCTAAATTCATCTATCTATATAGGAGAGAACAGAGTGAAACCTAAAAATAAAAACTGCTACTGTAAACGAACGCTTCAACCTAAAACAAAACTTGGTGAGCCAAGTGGGCTTTGTGTACTGATCATTACCATCATGTATAATCAAGATTGGGTGAAAAAATATTGGCTCGTATTTCGGGAACTCTTAATTTCTTGGAAGCTTGGCAACACCTTTCAATGAAAGAGCTTTTCCACAGTCTCTGCATAGGGTTACTTGAGGAGGAATCAAACCATAGACAAAGCTGAGAACGACTTTATTTTGTCAAGTTTCAAAGAGCTACTACAAACCATGTTGGATTTGGAGTTCCAAATTCATCTATCTATATAGGAGAGAATAGAGTGAAACATAAAAATAAAAACTGTTACTGTAAACGAACGCTTCATCCTAGAAAAACAAAATTTGGTGAGCCAAGTGGGATTTGTGTACTGATCATTACCACCAAGTATCATCAAGATTGGGTGAAAAAACAATTGCTGGTATTTCGGAAACTCGTAATTTTTTGGAAGGTTGGTAACACCTTTCAATGAAAGTGCTTTTCGCCAGTCTCTGCATAGGGCTACTTGAAGAGGAAACAAACCATAGAGACAAAACTGAGCACTGCTTTATTTTGTCAAGTTTCAAAGAGCTACAACAAACCATGTTGGATTCAGAGTTCCAAATTCATCTATTTATATAGGAGAGAAGAAAGTGAAACCTAAAAATAAAAACTGCTACTGTAAACAAACGCTACAACCTAGAAGAACAAAATTAGGTGAGCCAAGTGGGATTTGTGTACTGTTCATTACCATCAACTATCATCAACATTGGTTTAAAAAATATTGCTGGTATTTCGGAAACTCGTAATTTCTTGGAAGATTGGCAACCCCTTTTATAAAAGCGCTTTTCCACAGTCTCTGCTTACGGCTACATTGAGAGGATAGAATCCACAGAGACAAAACTGAGAACTACTTTTTTTGTCAAGATTCAAAGAGCTACTAAAAACCTTGTTGGATTTGGAGTCCAAATTCATCTATCTATATAGGAGAGAACAGAGGGAAACATAAAAATAATAATTGCTACTGTAAAGGAACGCTTCAACCTAGAAGCACAAATTTTGGTGAGCCAATTAGGATTTGTGTACTGATCAGTACCACCAAGAATCATCAAGATTGGGAGAGAAATATTTGCTGGTATTTCGGAAACTCGTAATTTCTTGGAAGCCTGGAAACCCTTTTCAATGAAAGTGCTTTTTGCCAGTCTCTGCTTAGGGCTACTTGGAGAGGAAACAAACCATAGAGACAAAACTCACAAATACTTTATTTTGTCAACTTTCAAAGAGCTACTACAAACCATGTTGGATTTGGTGTTCCAAATTCATCTATCTATATAGGAGAGAACAGAGGGAAACCTAAAAATTTAAACTGCTGCTGTAAACGAACGCTTCAACCTAGAAGCACAAAATTTGGTGAGCCGAGTGGGATTTGTGTACTGATCATTACCACCATGTAGCATCAAGATTGGGTGAAAAAATATTTGCTGGTATTTCAGAAACTCGTAATTTCTTGGAAACTTGGTAACCCCTTTCAATGAAAGTGCTTTTCACAGTCTCTGCTTAGGGCTACTTGAAGAGAAACCACACCATAGAGACAAAACTGAGACGACTTTATTTTGTCAAGTTTCAAAGAGCTACTACAAACCATGATGGATTTGGAGTTCCAAATTCATCTATCTATATAGGACAGAACAGAGGGAAACCTAAAAATAAAAACTGCTACTGTAAACGAACGCTTCAACCTAGAAGCGCAAAATTTGGCTGAGCCATGTGGGATTTGTGTACTGATAATTACCACCAAGTATCATCAAGATTGGGTGAAAAAATATTTGCTGGTATTTCAGAAATTCGTAATTTCTTGGAAGCTTGGCAACCCCTTACAATGAAAGTGCTTTTCGCCAGTTTCTGCTTAGGGCTACTTGAAGAGGAAACAAACCATAGGAACAAAACGGAGAATAACTTTATTTTGTCAAGTTTCAGAGAGCTACTACAAACCATGTTGGATTTAGAGTTCCAAATTCATCTATCTATATAGGAGACAACAGAGTGAAATCTCAAAATAAAAACTGGTACTGTAAGCGAGCGCTTTAACCTAGAAGAACAAAATTTGGTGAGTCAAGTGGGATTTGTGTACTGATCATTACCATCATGAATCATCAAGATTCGGTGAGAAAATATTTGCTGGTATTTCGGAAACTCGTAAGTTTTTGGAAGATAGGCAACCCCTTTCTATGAAAGTGCTTTTCCACTATCTCTGCTTAGGGCTAATTGAAAAGGATAGAATCCATAGAGACAAAACTGAGAACTACTTTAATTTGTCAAGATTCAAAGAGCTACTAGAAACCTTGTTGGATGTGGAGTTCCAAATTCATCTATCTATATAGGAGAGAACAGAGTGAAACCTAAAAATAAAAACTGCTACTGTAAACGAATGCTTCCACCTAGAAGAACAAAATTTGGTGAACCAAGTGGGATTTGTGTACTGATCATTACCACCAAGTATAATCAAGATTGGGTGAAAAAATATTTGCTGGTATTTCTGAAACTCGTAGATTCTTGGACGCATGCCAACCCCTTTCAAAGAAAGTGCTTTTCGCCAGTCTCCCATTAGGGCTACTTGAAGAGTAAACAACCCATAGAGACAAACCTGAGAACTACTTTATTTTGTCATGTTTCAAAGAGCTACTACAAACCATGTTGGATTTAGTGTTCCAAATTCATCTATCTATATAGGAGAGAACAGAGTGAAACCTAAAAATAAAAACTGCTACTGTAAACGAACGCTTCAAACTAGAGGAACAAAATTTGGTGAACCCAGTGGGATTTATGTACTGAATACTACCATCATGTATCATCAAGATTGGGTGAAAAAATATTTGCTGGTATTTCGGAAACTCATAATTTCTTGTAAGCTTGCAACCCCTTTCAATGAAAGTGCTTTTCGCCAGTCTCTGATTAAGGCTACATAAAGAGTAAACAAACCATAAAGACAAAACTGAGAACTACTTTATTTTTTCAAGTTTCAAACAGCTTCTACAAACCATGTTGGATTTAGAGTTTCAAATTTATCTATTTATATAGGAGAGAACAGAGTGAAACCTAAAAATAAAAACTGCTCTTGTAAACGAACGCTTTGACCTAGAAGAACACTTATTATTACCACCAAGTATCATCAAGATTGGGTGAAAAAAATGTGCTGGTATTTCGGGAAAATCGTAATTTTTTGGAAGCCTAACAACCCCTTTCAATGAAAGTGGTTATCGCCAGTCTCTGCTTAGCCCTACTTGAAAAGGACACAAACCATAGAGACAAAACTGAGAACTACTTTATTGTGTCAAGTTTCAAAGAGCTACTACAAACCATGTTGGATTCAGAGTTCCATTTTCATCTATTTATATAGGAGAGAAGAGAGTGAAACGTAAAAATAAAAACTGCTACTTTAAACGTACGCTTCATCCTAGAAGAACAAAATTTGGTGAGCCAAGTGGGATTTGTGTATTGATCATTACCACGAAGTATCATCAAGATTGGGTGAAAAAATATTTGCTGGTATTACAGAAACTCATAGATTCTTGGACGCTTGCCAACCCCTTTCATTGAAAGTGCTTTTCGCCAGTCTCTGATTAGGCTACTTTAAGGGTAAACAAACCATAGAGACAAAACTGAGAACTACTTTATTTTGTGAAGATTCAAAGAGCTACTACAAACCATGTTGGATTTAGACCTCCAAATTCATCTATTTATATAGGAGAGAACAGAGTGAAACCTAAAAATAAAAACTGCTATTGTAAACGAATGCTTCAACCTAGAAGAACAAAATTTGGTAAGCCAAGTGAGATATTTGTACTCAACATTACCACCAAGTATCATCAAGATTGGGTGAAAAAATATTTGCTGGTATGTTGGAAACTCGTAATTTCTTGGAAAACGTGGCAAACCCTTTCAATGAAAGTGCTTTTCCACAGTCTCTGGTTAGGGCTACTTGAAGAGGAAACAAACCATAGATACAAAACTGAGAACTACATTATTTTGTCAAGTTTCAAAGAGCTACTATAAACCATGCTGGATTTAGAGTTCCAAATTCATCTATCTATGTAGGAGAGAACAGAGTGAAACCTAAAAATAAAAACTGCTACTGTAAACGAACGCTTCAACATAGAAGAACAAAATTTGGTGAGCTAGGTGGGATTTGTGTACTGATCATTACAACCAAGTATCATCAAGATTGGGTGAAAAAATATTTACTGGTATTTCGGAAACTAGTAATTTCTTGGAACCTTGGCAAACCCTTCAATGAAAGTGATTTTCCCAGTCTCTGCTTAGGGCTACTTGAAGAGAAAACAAACCACAGAGACAAAACTTAGAACTACTTTATTTTGTCAAGTTTCAAAGAGCTACTACAAACCATGTTGCATTTAGAGTTCCAAATTCATCTATCTATATAGGAGAGAACAGAGTGAAACCTAAAATAAAAACTGCTATTGTAAACGAACGCTTCAACGTAGAAGAACAAAATTTGGTGAGCCAAGTGGGAATTGTGTACTGATCATTACCACCATGTATCATCAAGATTGTTTGAAAAAAATATTTGCCGGTATTTCAGAAACTCGTAATTTCTTGGAAGCTTGGTAATGACTTTCAATGAAAGTTCTTTTCCACAGTCTCTGCTTACGGCTACTTGAAGAGAAAACAAACCAAAGAGGCAAAACTGAGAACTACTTTATTTTGTCAAGTTACAAAGAGATACTACAAACCATGTTGGAATTCGAGTTCCAAATTCATCTATCTATATGTGAGAGAACAGAGGGAAATCTAAAAATATAAACTGCTACTGAAAACGAACGGTTCAACGTAGAAGCACAAAATTTGGTGAGCCAAGTGGGATTTTTGTACTGATCATTACCACAATGTATCATCAAGATTGGGTGAAACAATATTTGCTGGTATTTCGGAAACTCGTAATTTCTTGGAAGGTGGCAACCCCTTTCAATGAGTGTGCTTTTCCACAGTCTCTGCTTAGGGCTACTTGAAGAGGAAACAAACCATAGAGACAAAACTGAGAACTACTTTATTTTGTGAAGTTTCAAAGAGCTACTACAAACCATGTTGGATTAACAGTTCCAAATTCATCTATCTATATAGGAGAGAAGAGAGTGAAACCTAAAAATAAAAACTGCTACTGTAAACGAACGCTTCAACCTAGAAGAACACAATTTGGTGAGCCAAGTGGGATTTGTGTACTGATCATTACAACCAAGTATCATCAAGATTTAGTGAAAAAATATTTGCTGGTATTTCGGAAACTCGTAATTTCTTGGAAGCTTGGCAACCCCTTTCAATGAAAGTGCTTTTCCAATGTATCGTCTAGGGATACTTGACGTGGAAACTAACCATAGACACAAAACTGAGAACTACTTTATTTTGTCAAGTTTCATAGAGCTACTACAAACCATGTTGGATTTAGAGTTCCAAATTCATCTATCTATATAGTAGAGAACAGAGTGAAACCTAAAAATAAAAACTGCAACTGTAAACATATGCTTCAACCTAGAAGAACAAAATTTGGTGAGCAAAGAGGGATTTGTGTACTGATCATTACCATCAAGTACCATCAAGATTGGGTTGAAAAAATTATTTGCTGGTATTACGGAAACTCGTAGATTCTTGGATGCTTTCCAACCCCTTTCAATGAAAGTGCTTTTTGCCAGTCTCTGATTAGGGCTATTTGAAGAGGAAAAAAACAGAGACAAAACTGAGAACTACTTTATTTTGTCAAGTTTCAAAGAGCGCCTACAAACCATGTTGGATTTAGAGTTCCAAATTCATCTATCTATAAAGGAGAGAACAGAGTGAAACCTAAAAATAAAAACTGTTTCTGTAAACGAACGCTTCAACCTAGAAGAACAAAATTTGTTTTGCCAAGTGGGATTAGTGTACTGATCATTACCACCAAGTATCATCAAGATTGGTTGAAAAAATATTTGCTGGTATTTCGGAAACTCGTAATTTTTTGGAAGCTTGGCAACCCCTTTCAATGAAAGTGCTTTTCCACTGTCTCTGGTTACATCTACTGGAAGAGGAAACAAACCATAGATACAAAACTGAGAACTACTTTATTTTGTCAAGTTTCAAAGAGCTACAACAAACCATGTTGAATTTAGAGTTCCAAATTCATCTATTTATATAGGAGAGAAGAGTGTGAAACCTAAAAATAAAAACTGCTACTGTATACGAACGCTTAAACCTAGAAGAACAAAAATACGTGAGCCAAGTGGGACTTGTGTACTGATCATTAACACCACGTATCATCAAGATTGAGGGAAAAAATATTTGCTGGTATTTCGGAAACTCGTAATTTCTTTGAAGGTTGGCAACCCCTTTCAATGAAAGTGCTTTGCAACAGTCTGTGCCTAGGGCTACTAGAAGAGAAAACACACCATAGATAAAAAACTGAGAAGTTTTTTATTTTGTCAAGTTTCAAAGAGCTACTACAAACCATGTTGGATTTAGAGTTCCAAATTCATCTATCATATAGGAAAAAAGAGAGTGAAACCTAAAATAAAAACTGCTACTGTAAACGAACGCTTCAACCTACAAGAACAAAATTTGGTGAGCCAAGTGGTATTTGTGTACTGATCATTACCACCAACTGTCATCAAGTTTTGGTGAAAAAATATTTGCTGGTGTTTCGGAAAATCGTAAATTCTTGGAAGCTTTGCAAACCCTTTCAATGAAAGTGCTTTTCCACAGTCTCTGTATAGGGCTACTTGAAGAGGAAGCACAGCATAGAGAAAAAACAGAGATCTACTTTATTTTGTCAAGTTTCAAAGAGCTACTACAAACCATGTTGGATTTAGAGTTCCAAATTCATCTATCTATATAGAAGAGAACAGAGTGAAACCTAAAAATAAAAACTGCTACTGTAAACGAACGCTTCAAAATAGAAGAACAAAATATGGTGAGCTTAGTGGGATTTGTGTACTGATCATTACAACCAAGTATCATCAAGATTGGGTGAAAAAATATTTGCTGGTATTTCGGGAACTTGTAGATTCTTGGACGCTTGCCAACCCCTTTCAATGAAAGTGCTTTTCACCAGTCTCCCATTAGGGCTACTTGAAGAGTAAACAAACCATAGAGACAAAACTGAAAACTACTTTATTTTGTCAAGTTTCAAAGAGCTACAACAAACCATGTTGGATTTAGAGTTCCAAACTCATCTATCTATATAGGAGAGAACAGAGTGAAAGCTAAAAATAAAAAATGCTACTGTATACGAACGCTTCAACCTAGAGGAACAAAATTTGGTGAGCCTAGTGGGATTTATGTACTGAATACTACCATCATGTATCATCAAGATTGGGTGAGAAAATATTTGCTGGTATTTCGGAAACTCATACTTTCTTGGAACCTTGGCAACCCCTTTCAATGAAAGTGCTTTTCCACAGTCTGTGCATTGGGCTACTTGAAGAGGAAACTAACCATAGAGACAAAACTGAAAACTACTTTATTTTGTCAAGTTTCAAAGAGCTATTACAAACCATGTTGAATTTAGAGTTCCAAATTCATCTATCTGTATAGGAGAGAACAGAGTGAAACCTAAAAATAAAAACGGCTACTCTAAATAACGCTTCAACCTAGAAGAACAAAATTTGGTGAGCCAAGTGGGATTTGTGTAGTGATCATTACCAGCAAGAATCATCAAGGTTGACTGAAAAAATATTTGCTGGTATTTGGAAACTCGTAATTTATTGGAAGCTTAGCAACCCCTTTCAATGAAAGTGCTTCTCCACAGTCTGTGACTAGTGCTACTTGAAGAGGAAACAAACCATAAAGAAAAATTTAGAACTACTTTATTTTGTCAAGTTTCAAGGAGCTACTACAAACCATGTTGGATTTAGCGTTCCAAATTCATCTATCTATATAGGAGAGAACAGAGTGAAACCTAAAAATAAAAACTGTTACTGTAAACGAAAGCTTCAACCTAGAAGAACAAAATTTGGTGAGCCAAGTGGGATTGGTGTACTGATCATTACCACCGAGTATCATCAAGATTGGGTGAAAAAATATTTGCTGTTATTTCAGAAACTCATAATATCTTGGAACCTTGGCAACCCCGTTCAATGAAAGTGCTTTTCCACAGTCTTTGGTTAGGGCTACTTTAAGAGGAAAGAAACCATAGAGACAAAACTGAGAACTACTATATTTTGTCAAGTTTCAAAGAGCTACTACAAACCATGTTGGATTTAGAGTTCCAAATTTATCTATCTATATAGGAGACAACAGAGTGAAACCTAAAAATAAAAACTGCTACTGTAAACGCACGCTTCAACCTAGAACGAAATTTGGTGAGCCAAGTGGGATTTGTGTACTGATCATTACCAGCAAGTATCATCAAGATTGGGTAAAAAATATTTGCTGGTATTACGGAAACTCGTAATTTCTTGGAAGCTTGGCAACCCCTTTCAATGTAAGTGCTTTTCCACAGTCTGTGACAGGGGCTACTTGAAGACGGAACAAAACCATACAGAAAAAACTGAGAACTACTTTATTTTCTCAAGTTTCAAAGAGCTATTACAAACCATGTTGGATTTAGAGTTACAAATTAATCTATTTATATAGGAGAGAACAGAGTAAAACCTAAAAATAAAAACTGCTACTGTAAACGAACGCTTCAACCTAGAAGAACAAAATTTGGTGAACAAGTGGGATTTGTGTACTGATCATTACCACCAAGTATCATCAAGATTGGGTGAAAAAATATTTGCTGTTATTTTGGATACTCGTAATTTCTTGGAAGCTGGGCTACCCCTTTCAATGAAAGTGCTTTTCCACAGTCTCTTCTTAGGGCTACTTGAAGATGAAATAAACTATAGACACAAAACTGAGAACTACTTTATTTTGTCAAGTTTCAAAGAGCTACTACAAACCATGTTGGATTTAGAGTTCCAATTTTATCTATCTATATAGGAGTGAACAGAGTGAAACCTATAAATAAAAACTGCTAGTGTAAACGAACGCTTCAACCTAGAAGAACAAAATTTGGTGATCCAAGTGGGATTTTTGTAGTGATCATTACCACCTAGTATCATCAAGATTGGGTGAAAAAATATTTGCTGGTATTTCGGAAACTCATAGTTTCTTGAAAGTTTGGAAACCCCTTTCAATGAAATTGCTTTTCGCCATTCTCTGCTTATGGCTACTTGAAGAGGAAACAAACCATAGAGACAAAAATGAGAACTACTTTATTTTGTCAAGTTTCAAAGAGCGACTAAAAACCATTTGGATATAGAGATCCAAATTCTTTTATCTATATAGGAGAGATCAGAGTGAAACCTAAAAATAAAAACTGAGACTGTAAACGAACGCTTCAACCTAGAAGAACAAAATTTGGTGATCCAAGTGGGATTTTTGTAGTGATCATTACCACCAAGTATCATCAAGATTGGGTGAAAGGGCTGGGGATGTGGCTCAAGTGGTAGCGCGCTCGCCTGGCATGTGTGGGGCCTGGGTTCAATTCTCAGCACCACGTACAAACAAAGATGTTGTGTCCGCCGATAACTAAAAAATAAATATTAAAATTCTCTCTCTCTCTCTCTATCTGTCTCTCTCCTCTCTTACTCTCTCTTTAAAAAAATTGGGTGAGAAAATATTTGCTGGTGTTTCGGAACTCATAAATTTTGGAAGCGTGGCAACCCTTTTCAATTAAAGTGCTTTTCGCCATTCTCTGCGTAGTGCTGCTTGAAGAGGAAACACACCATAGAGACAAAAATGAGAACTACTTTATTTTGTCAAGTTTCAAAGAGCTACTACAATACATGTTAAATTTAGAGATCCAAATTCATTTATCTATATAGGAGAGAACAGAGTGAAATCTAAAAATAAAAACTGCTACTGTGAACGAATACTTCAACCTAGAAGAACAAAATTTGGTGATCCAAGTGGGATTTTGGTACTGATCATTCCCACCAAGTATCATCAAGATTGGGTGAAAAATTATTTGCTGTTATTTCAGAAACTCATAATTTCTTGGAAGCTGGGCAACCCCTTCCAATGAAAGTGCTTTTCCACAGTCTCTGCTTAGGGCTACTTGAAGAGGAAATAAACCAATGAGACAAAACTGAGAACTACGTTATTTTGTAAAGTGTCAAAAAGCTACTACAAACCATGTTGGATTTAGAGTTCCAAATTCATCTATCTGTATAGGAGAGAACAGAATGAAACCTAAAAATAAAACTGCTACTGTAAACGAGTGCTTCAACCTAGAAGAACAAATTGGTGAGCCATGTGGGATTGTGTACTGATCATCACCATCAAGTATCATCAAGACTGGACGAACAAATATTTGCTGGTATTTTGGAAACTCGTAATTTCTTGGAAGATTGGCAACCCATTCAATAAAAGTGCTTTTCCCCAGTCTCTGATTAGGGCTACTTGAGGAGAAAAAAACATAGAGACAAAACTGAGAACTACTTTATTTTGTCAAGTTTCAAAGAGCTACTAAAAACCATTTGGATTTAGAGATCCAAATTCATTTATCTATATAGGAGAGAACAGAGTGAAACCTAAAATAAAAACTGCTACTGTGAATGAATGCTTCAACCTAGAAGAACAAAACTTGGTGAGCCAAGGGAATTTGTGTACTGACCATTCCCACCAAGTATCATCCAGATTGCGTGAAAAAATATTTGCTGGTATTTCGGAAACTCGTAATTTTTTGGAATCTTGGCAACCTCTTTCAATGAAAGTGCTTTTCGCCATTCTCTGCTTATGGCTACTTGAAGAGGAAACAAACCATAGAGACAAAAATGAGAACTACTTTATTTTGTCAAGTTTCAAAGAGCTACTGCAATCCATTTTGGATTTAGAGTTCCAAGTTCATCTATCTATATAGAAGACAACAGAGTGAAACCTAAAAATAAAAAGTGCTACTGAAAATGAACGCTTCAACCTAGAAGAACAGAATTTGGTGAGCCAAGTGGGATTTGTATTCTGATCATTACCACCAAGTATCATCAAGATAGGGTGAAAAAAATTTTGCTGGTATTTCGGAAACTCGTAATTTCCTGGAAGCCTGGAAACCCCTTTCAATGAATGTGCTTTTCGCCATTCTCTGCTTATGGCTAATTGAAGAGGAAAAAAACCATAGAGACAAAAATGAGAACTACTTTATTTTGTCATGTTTCAAAGAACTACTACAATCCATGTTGGATTTAGAGTTCCAAATTCATCTATCTATATACTAGACAACACAGTGAAACCTAAAAATATAAACTGCTACTGTAAACCAACTCTACAACCTAGGAGAACAAAATTTGGTGAGCCAAGTGAGATTTTTGTACTGATCATTACCAACAAGTATCATCAAGATTGGATAAAAAAATATTTGCTGGTTTCGGAAACTCGTAGATTCTAGGACGAATGCCAACCCCTTTCAATGAAAATGCTTTTCCAAGGTCTCTGCTTAGGGCTACTTGAAGAGGAAATAAACCATAGAGACAAACCTGAGAATTACTTTATTTTGTCAAGTTTCAAAGAGCTAATACAAACCATGTTGGATTTAGAGCTCCAAATTCATCTATCTTTATAGGAGAGAACAGAGTGAAACCTAAAAATAAAAACTGCTACTGTAAACGAGCGCTTCAACCTAGAAGAACAAAATTTGGTGAGCCTAGTGGTATTTGTGAACTGATAATTACCACCAAGTATCATCAAGATTGGGTGAAAAATATTTGCTGGTATGGCGGAAATTCGTAATTTCTTGGAAGATTGGCAACCCATTTCAATTAAAGTGCTTTTCCATAGTCTCTGCTTAGAGCTACTTGAAGAGGAAACAAACCTTAGAGACAAAACTGAGAACTACTTTATTTTATCAAGTTTCAAAGAGCTACTACAAACCATTTGGATTTAGAGATCCAAATTCATTTATCTATATAGGAGAGAACAGAGTGAAACCTAAAAATAAAAACAGCTACTGTGAATGAATGCTTTAACCTAGAAGAACAAAACTTGGTGAGCCAAGTGGGATTTGTGTACTGATCATTCCCACCAAGTAACATCCAGATTGGGTGAAAAAATATTTGCTGTTATTCCTGAAACTCGTAATTTCTTGGAAGCTTGGCAACCCCTTTCAATGAAAGTGCGTTTCCAGAGTCTCTGCTTAGGGCTACTTGAAGAGGAAATAAACCATAGAGACAAAACTGAGAACTACTTTATTTTGTCAAGTTTCAAAGAGCTACTACAAACCGTGTTGGATTTAGAGTTCCAAATTCATCAATCTGTATAGGAGAGAACAGAGTGAAACCTAAAAATAAAAACTGCTACTGAAAATGAACGCTTCAACCTAGAAGAACAGAATTTGGTGAGCCAAGTGGGATTTGTATTCTGATCATTACCACCAAGTATCATCAAGATAGGGTGAAAAAATTTTTGCTGGTATTTCGGAAACTCGTAATTTCCTGGAAGCTTGGAAACCCCTTTCAATGAATGTGCTTTTCGCCATTCTCTGCTTATGGCTAATTGAAGAGGAAAAAAACCATAGAGACAAAAATGAGAACTACTTTATTTTGTCAAGTTTCAAAGAACTACTACAATCCATGTTGGATTTAGAGTTCCAAATTCATCTATCTATATACTAGACAACACAGTGAAACCTAAAAATATAAACTGCTACTGTAAACCAACTCTACAACCTAGGAGAACAAAATTTGGTGAGCCAAGTGAGATTTTTGTACTGATCATTACCACCAAGTATCATCAAGATTGGATAAAAAAATATTTGCTGGTTTCGGAAACTCGTAGATTCTAGGACGAATGCCAACCCCTTTCAATGAAAATGCTTTTCCAAGGTCTCTGCTTAGGGCTACTTGAAGAGGAAATAAACCATAGAGACAAAACTGAGAATTACTTTATTTTGTCAAGTTTCAAACAGCTACTACAAACCATGTTGGATTTAGAGTTCCTAATTTATCTATCAGTATAGGAGAGAACAGAGTGAAACCTAAAAATAAAAACTGCTACTGTAAAAGAACGCTTCAAACTAGAAGAACAAAATTTGGTGAGCCAAGTGGGATTTGTGTACTGATCATTCCCACCAAGTATCATCAAGATTGGGTGAAAAAAATTTTGCTGGTATTTCGGACACTCGTAATTTCTTGGAAGCTTGGCAACCCCTTTCAATGAAAGTGCTTTTCGCCAGTCTCTGATTAGGCCTACTTGAAGAGTAAACAAACCATAGAGACAAAACTGACAACTACTTTATTTTGTCAAGTTTCAAAGAGCTACTACAAACCATGTTGTATTTAGAGTTCCAAATTAATCTACCTATATAAAAGAGAATAGAGTGAAACCTAAAAATAAAAATTGCTACTGTAAACGAATGTGTCAACATAATAGAACAAAATTTGGTGAGCCAAGTGTTATTTGTGTACTGATCATTACCACCAAGAATCATCAAGATTGGCGAAAAAAATATTTTCTGGTATTTCGGAAACTCATAGATTCTTGGATGCTTGCCAACCACTTTCAGTGAAAGTGCTTTTCGCCAGTGTCTGATTAATGCTACTTGAGGCTGAAAAAACCATAGAGACAAAACTGAGAACTACTTTATTTTGTCAAGTTTCAAAGAGCTACTATAAACCATTTGGATTTAGAGATCCAAATTCATTTTTCTATATAGGAGAGAACAGAGTGAAACCTAAAAATAAAAACTGCTACTGTAAACGAACGCTTCAACCTAGAAGAACAACATTTGGTGATCCAAGTGGGATTTTTGTACTGATCATTGCCACCAAGTATCGTCAAGATTGGGTGAAAAAATATTTGCTGGTATTTGGGAAACTCGTAATTTCTTGGAAGCTTGGCAACCCCTTTCAATTAAACTGCTTTTCCACAGTCTCTGTTAGGGCTACTTGAAGCTGAAAAAAACCATGGAGACAAAACTGAGAATTACTTTATTTTGTCAAGTTTCAACGAGCTACTGCAAACCATGTTCGATTAAGAGTTCCAAATTCATCTATCTGTATAGGAGAGAACAAGGGAAACCTAAAAATAAAAATTTCTACTGTAAATAACGCTTAAACCTAGAAGAACACAATCTGGTGAGCCAAGTTGGATTTGTGAACTGATCATTACCACCAAGTATCATCAAGATTGGGTGAAAAATTATTTGCTGGTATTTCGGAAACTCATAATTTCTTGGAAGCGTGTCAACCCCTTTCAATGAAAGTTCTTTTCCACAGTCTGTGCCTAGGGCTACTTGAAGAGGAAGCAACCATAGACACAAAACTGAGAATTACTTTATTTGTCAAGCTTCAAAGAGCTACTACAAACCATGTTGGATTTAGAGTTCCACATTCATCTATCTATATAGGAGAGAACATCGTGAATCCTAACAATAAACACTGCTACTGTTAACGAACGCTTCAACCTAGAAGAACAAAATTTGGTGAGCCAAGTGGGATTTGTGTACTGATCATTACCACCAAGTACCGTAAAGATTGAGTGAAAAAACATTTGCTTGTATTTCGAAAATCGTAGATTCTAGGACGCTTGCCCACCCCTTGCAATGAAAGTGCTTTTCGCCAGTCTCTGATTAGGGCTACTTGAAGAGGAAAACAAACCATAGAGACAAAACTGAGAATAACTTTATTTTTCAAGATTCAAAGACCTACTACAAACCATGTTGGATTTAGAGTTCCAAATTCATCTATAAATATATAGGAGAGAAGAGAGTGAAACTTAAAAGTAAAAACTGCTACTCTAAACGAACGCTTCAAACTAGAAGAAAAAAATTTGGTGAGCCAAGTGGGATTTGTATACTGATCATTACACCAAGTATCATCAAGATTGGGAGAAAAAATATTTGCTGGTCTTTCGGAAACTCGTAGATTCTAGGACGCTTGCCAACCCCTTTCAATGAAAGTGATTTTCGCCAGTCTCTGATTAGGGCTACTTGAAGAGGAAACAAACCAAAGAGACTAAACTGAGAACTACTTTATTATGTCAAGTTTCAATGAGCTACTACAAACCATTTTGGATTTAGAGTTCTAAATTCATCTATCTATATAGGAGAGAAGAGAGTGAAACCTAAAAATAAAAACTGCTACTCTAAAAGAAAGATTTAAACTAGAAGAACAAAATTTGGAGAGCCAAGAGGGATTTGTGTACTGATCATTACTATCAAGTATCTTCAAGATTGGGTGAAAAAATGTTTGCTGGTATTTCGGAAACTCCGTAATATCTTGGAAGCTTGGCAACCCCTTTCAATGAAAGTGCTTTTCAGCAATCTCTGCATAGGGCTACTTGAAGAGGAAGCAAACCATAGACACAAAACTGAGAATTACTTTATTTGTCAAGTTTCAAAGAGCTACTACAAACCATGTTGGATTTAGAGTTCCAATTTCATCTATCTATATAGGAGAGAACATCGTGAATCCTAACAATAAACACTGCTACTGTTAACGAACGCTTCAACCTAGAAGAACAAAATTTGGTGAGCCAAGTGGGATTTGTGTACTGATCATTACCACCAAGTACCGTAAAGATTGAGTGAAAAAACATTTGCTTGTATTTCGAAAATCGTAGATTCTAGGACGCTTGCCCACCCCTTGCAATGAAAGTGCTTTTCGCCAGTCTCTGATTAGGGCTACTTGAAGAGGAAACAAACCATAGAGACAAAACTGAGAATAACTTTATTTTTTCAAGATTCAAAGACCTACTACAAACCTGTGGATTAGAGTTCCAAATTCATCTATATAATATAGGAGAGAAGAGAGTGAAACTAAAAGTAAAAACTGCTACTCTAAACGAACGCTTCAAAGTAGAAGAAAAAAATTTGGTGAGCCAAGTGGGATTTGTATACTGATCATTACCACCAAGTATCATCAAGATTGGGAGAAAAAATATTTGCTGGTCTTTCGGAAACTCGTAGATTCTAGGACGCTTGCCAACCCCTTTCAATGAAAGTGATTTTCGCCAGTCTCTGATTAGGGCTACTTGAAGAGGAAACAAACCATAGAGACAAAACTGAGAACTACTTTTATTTTGTCAAGTTTCAAAGAGCTACTACAAACCATTTTGGTTTAGAGTTCTAAATTCATCTATCTATATAGGAGAGAAGAGAGTGAAACCTAAAAATAAAAACTGCTACTCTAAAAGAAAGATTTAAACTAAAGAACAAAATTTGGAGAGCCAAGAGGGATTTGTGTACTGATCATTACTATCAAGTATCTTCAAGATTGGGTGAAAAAATGTTTGCTGGTATTTCGGAAACTCGTATATCTTGGAAGCTTGGCAACCCCTTTCAATGAAAGTGCTTTCAGCAATCTCTGCCTAGGGCTACTTGAAGAGGAAGCAAACCATAGACACAAAACTGAGATTACTTTATTTGTCAAGTTTCAAAGAGCTACTACAAACCTGTTGGATTTAGAGTTCCAATTTCATCATCTATATAGGAGAGAACATCCGTGAATCCTAACAATAAACACTGCTACTGTTAACGAACGCTTCAACCTAGAAGAACAAAATTTGGTGAGCCAAGTGGATTTGTGTACTGATCATTACACCAACTACCATAAAGATTGGGTGAAAAATACTTACTGGTATTTCAGAAAACTCGTAATTTCTTGGAGATTGGCAACAGATTTCAATGAAAGTGCTTTTCCACTGTCTCTGCTTAGGGCTACTTGAAGAGGAAACAAACCATAGAGACAAAACTGAGAACTACTTTATTTTGTCAAGGTTCAAATAGCTACTACAAACCATGTTGGATTTAGAGATCCAAATTCATTTATCTATATATTAGAGAACAGAGTGAAACTTAAAAATGAAAACTGCTACTGTAAACGAACGCTTCAACCAAGACGAACAAAATTTGTTGATCTAAGTGGAATTTTGACTGATCATTACCATCAAGCATCATCAAGATTGGGTGAAAAAATATTTGCTGGTATTTCGGAAACTCGTAATTTCTTGGAAGCTTGGCAACCCCTTTCAATGAAACTGCTTTTCCACAGTCTCTGCTTAGGGCTACTTGATGAGGAAAAAAACCATAGAGACAAAACTGAGAATTACTTTATTTTGTCAAGTTTCAAAGAGCTACTGCAAACCATGTTTGATTTAGAGTTCCAAATTCATCTATCTTTATATGAGAGAACAGAGTGAAACCTAAAAATAAAACTGCAACTCTAAACGAAGGCTTCAACCTAGAAGAACAAAATTTGTTGGCCCATGTGGGATTTGTGTACTGATCATTACCACCAACTACCATAAAGATTGGGTGAAAAAATACTTACTGGTATTTCGGAAACACGTAATTTCTTGGAAGTTTTTCAACCCCTCTCAATGAAAGTGCTTTTCGCCATTCTCTGCTTATGGGTACTTGAAGAGGAAACAAACCATAGAGACAAAAATGAGAACTACTTTATTTTGTCAAGTTTCAAAGAGCTACTACAAACCATGTTGGATTTAGAGATCCAAATTCATTTATCTATATAGAAGACAACAGAGTGAAACCTAAAAATAAAAACTGCTACTGTAAACGAGCGCTTCAACCTAGAAGAACAAAATTTGGTGAGTCAAGTGGGATTTGCGTCTTGATCATCATCATCAAGTATCATCAAGATTGGGTGAAAAATATTTGCTGGTATTTCAGAAACTCGTAATTTCTTGGAAGATTGGCAACCCATTTCAATGAAAGTGCTTTTCCACAGTCTCTGCTTAGGGCTACTTGAAGAGGAAACAAACCATAGAGACAAAACTGAGAACTACTTTATTTGGTCAAGGTTCAAATAGCTACTACAAACCCTGTTGTATTTAGAGATCCAAATTCATTTATCTATATATTAGAGAACAGAGTGAAACTTAAAAATAAAAACTGCTACTGTAAACGAGCGCTTCAACCTAGAAGAACAAAATTTGATGAGCCAAGTGGGATTTGTGTACTGATCATCACCATCAAGAATCATCAAGATTGGGTGAAAAATATTTGCTGGTATTTCGGAAACTATTAATTTCGTGGAAGATTTGAAACCCATTTCAATGAAAGTGCTTTTCCACAGTCTCTGCTTAGGACTACTTGAAGAGGAAACAAACCATTGAGACAAAACTGAGAACTACTTTATTTTGTAAAGTTTCAAAGAGCAACTACAAACCATGTTGGATTTAGAGTTCCAAATTCATCTCTCTATATAGGAGACAACAGAGTGAAACCAAAAAATAAAAACTGCTATTGTAAACGAAGGCTTCAACCTAGAAGAACAAAATTTGGTGAGCCAAGTGGGATTTGTATACTGATCATTACTACCCAGTATCATCAAGATTGGGCGAAAAAATATTTGCGGGTATTTCGAAAATCGTAGATTCTAGGACGCTTGCCAACCCCTTGCAATGAAAGTGCTTTTCGCCAGTCTCTGATTAGGGCGACTTGAAGAGAAAACAAACCATAGAGACAAAACTGAGAACAACTTTTTTTTGTCAAGTTTCAAAGACCTACTACAAACCATGTTGGATTTAGAGTTCCAAATTCATCTATCTATATAGGAGAGAAGAGAGTGAAACCTAAAAATAGAAACTGCTACTCTATGGGAACGCTTCAACCTAGAAGAAAAAAATTTGCTGAGCCAAGTGGGATTTGTATACTGATCATTACCACCAAGTATCATCAAGATTGGGAGAAAAAATATTTGCTGGTCTTTCGGAAACTCGTAGATTTTAGGACGCTTGCCAACCCCCTTCAATGAAAGTGTTTTTCGCCAGTCTCTGATTAGGCTACTTGAAGAGGAAACAAACCATAGAGACAAATCTGAGAACTACTTTATTTTGTAAAGTTTCAAAGAGCTACTACAAACCATGTTGGATGTAGAGTTACAAATTCATCTATCTATATAGGAGAGAAGAGAGTGAAACCTAAAAATAAAAACTGCTACTCTATACGAAAGTAGTAAACTAGAAGAACAAAATTTGGGGAGCCAAGTGGGATTTGTGTACTGATCATTACCACCAAGTATCATCAACATTGGGTGAAAAAATATTTGCTGGTGGTTCAGAAACTCGTAGATTCTTGGACGCTTGCAAACCCCTTTCAATGAATATGCTCTTCGCCAGTCTCTGATTAGGGCTACTTGAAGAGTAAACAAACCATAGAGCCAAAACTGAGAACTACTTTATTGTGTCAAGTTTCAAAGGATACTACAAACCATGTTGGATTTAGAGTTCCAAATTTATCTATCTATATAGGAGAGAAGAGAGTGAAACCTAAAAATAAAAACTGCTACTGTAAACGAAAGCTTGAACCTAGAAGGACTAAATTTGGTGAGCCAAGTGGGATTTGTGTACTGATCATTACCACAAAGTATCATCAAGATTGGGTGAAAATATATTTGCTGGTATTTCGGAAACTCGTAATTTCTTGAAAGCTTGGCAACCCCTTCCAATGAAAGTGCTTTTCCACAGTCTCTGCCTAGGGCTACTTGAAGCTGATAGAATCCATAGAGAAAAAACTGAAGAGTACTTTATTTTCTCAAGTTTCAAAGAGCTACTACAAGCCATGTTGGATTTACAATTCCAAATTCATATGTATATAGGAGAGAACAGAGTGAAACCTAAAAATATAAACTGCTACTGTAAAGGAATGCTTCAACCTAGAAGAACAAAATTTGGTGAGCCAAGTGGGATTTGTGTACTGATCATTACCACCAAGTATCATCAAATTGGTTGAAAAATATTTGCTGGTATTTCGGAAATTCGAGATTTCTTGGAAGCTTCGCAACCCCTTTCAATGAAAGTGCTTTTCCACAGTCTGTGCCTAGGGCTACTTGAAGAGGAAACAAACCTTAGAGACAAAACTGAGAACTACTTTATTTTGTCAAGTTTCAAAGAGCTACTACAAACCATGTTGGATATAGAGTTCCAAATTCATCTATCTTTATAGGAGAGAACACAGTGAAACCTAAAAATAAAAACTGCTACTGTAAACGAACGCTTCAACCTAGAAGATCAAAATTTGGTGAGCCACGTGGGATTTGAGTACTGATTATTACCACCAAGTATCATCAAGATTGGGTGAAAAAATATTTGCTGGTATTTCGGAAACTCGTAGACTCTTGGACGCTTGTCAAACCCTTTCAATGAATGTGCTTTTCGCCAGTCTCTGGTTAGGCTACTTGAAGAGTAAACAAACCTTAGAGCCAAAACTGAGAACTACTTTATTTTTTCAAGTTTCAAAGAGGTACTACAAACCATGTTGGTTATAGAGTTCCAAATTCAACTATCCTTATAGGAGAGAACAGAGTGAAACCTAAAAATGAAAACTGCTACTGTAAACAAACGCTTCAACCTAGACGAACAAAATTTGGTGAGCCAAGTGGGAATTGTGTACTGATTTTTACCACCAAGTGTCATCAAGATTGGGTGAAAAAATATTTGCTGGTATTTTGGAAACTCATAATTTCTTGAAAGCTTGGCAACCTTTTTAAATGAAAGTGCTTTTCCACAGTCTCTGATAAGGGTACTTGAAGAGGAAACAAACCAGAGAGACAAAACGTAGAACTACTTTATTTTGTCAGGTTTCATCGAGCAACTAAAAAACCATTTTGGATTTAGAGTTCCAATTTCATCTATCTATATAGGAGAGAATGGAAAAAAACCTAAAAATAAAAACTGCTACTGTAAACGAAAGCTTCAACCTAGTAGCACAAAATTTGGTGAGCAAAGTGGGATTTGTGTACTGATCATTACCACCAAGTATCATCAAGATTGGGTGAAAAAATATTTGCTGGTATTTTGGAATCTCGTAATTTTTGGAAGCTTGGCAACCCCTTTCAATGAAAGAGCTTTCCACATTCATGCATAGGGCTACTTGAAGAGGCTAGAAACCATAGAGACAAAACTGAGAAATACTTTATTTTGTCAAATTTCAAAGAGCTACTACAAAGCATGTTGGATTTAGAGTTCCAAATTCATCTATCTACATAGAGAACAACAGATTGAAACCTAAAAATAAAAACTGCTTCTGTAAACGAGCGCTTCAACTTAGAAGAACAAAATTTGGTGAGCCACGTGGGATTTGTGTACTGATCATTACCACCAAGTATCATCAACATTGGGTGAAAAAATATTTGCTGGTGGTTCAGAAACTCGTAGATTCTTGGACGCTTGCAAACCCCTTTCAATGAATATGCTTTTCGCCAGTCTCTGATTAGGGCTACTTGAAGAGTAAACAAACCATAGAGCCAAAACTGAGAACTACTTTATTGTGTCAAGTTTCAAAGGATACTACAAACCATGTTGGATTTAGAGTTCCAAATTTATCTATCTATATAGGAGAGAAGAGAGTGAAACCTAAAAATAAAAACTGCTACTGTAAATGAAAGCTTGAACCTAGAAGGACAAAATTTGGTGAGCCAAGTGGGATTTGTGTACTGATCATTACCAACAAGTATCATCAAGAATGGGTGAAAAAATATGTGCTGGTATTTTGGAAACACATAATTTCTAGGAAGCTTGGCAACCCATTTCAATGAAAGTGCTTTTCGCCATTCTCTGAATAGGGTTCCTTGAAGAGTAAAGAAACCATTGAGAAAAAACTGAGAAATACTTTATTTTGTCAAGTTTCAAAGAGCTACTACGAACCATGTTGGATTTAGGTTTATAAATTCATCTATTTATATAGGAGAAAACAGAGTGAAACATAAAAATAAAAACTGCTAGTGTAAACGAACGCTTCAACCTAGAAGAACAAAATTTGGTGAGCCAAGTGGGATTTGTGTAGTGATCATTACCACAAAGTATCATCAAGATTGGGTGAAAATATATTTGCTGGTATTTCGGAAACTCGTAATTTCTTGAAAGCTTGGCAACCCCTTCCAATGAAAGTGCTTTTCCACAGTCTCTGCCTAGGGCTACTTGAAGCTGATAGAATCCATAGAGAAAAAACTGAAGAGTACTTTATTTTCTCAAGTTTCAAAGAGCTACTACAAGCCATGTTGGATTTACAATTCCAAATTCATATGTATATAGGAGAGAACAGAGTGAAACCTAAAAATATAAACTGCTACTGTAAAGGAATGCTTCAACCTAGAAGAACAAAATTTGGTGAGCCAAGTGGGATTTGTGTACTGATCATTACCACCAAGTATCATCAAATTGGTTGAAAAATATTTGCTGGTATTTCGGAAATTCGAGATTTCTTGGAAGCTTCGCAACCCCTTTCAATGAAAGTGCTTTTCCACAGTCTGTGCCTAGGGCTACTTGAAGAGGAAACAAACCTTAGAGACAAAACTGAGAACTACTTTATTTTGTCAAGTTTCAAAGAGCTACTACAAACCATGTTGGATATAGAGTTCCAAATTCATCTATCTTTATAGGAGAGAACACAGTGAAACCTAAAAATAAAAACTGCTACTGTAAACGAACGCTTCAACCTAGAAGATCAAAATTTGGTGAGCCACGTGGGATTTGAGTACTGATTATTACCACCAAGTATCATCAAGATTGGGTGAAAAAATATTTGCTGGTATTTCGGAAACTCGTAGACTCTTGGACGCTTGTCAAACCCTTTCAATGAATGTGCTTTTCGCCAGTCTCTGGTTAGGCTACTTGAAGAGTAAACAAACCTTAGAGCCAAAACTGAGAACTACTTTATTTTTTCAAGTTTCAAAGAGGTACTACAAACCATGTTGGTTATAGAGTTCCAAATTCAACTATCCTTATAGGAGAGAACAGAGTGAAACCTAAAAATGAAAACTGCTACTGTAAACAAACGCTTCAACCTAGACGAACAAAATTTGGTGAGCCAAGTGGGAATTGTGTACTGATTTTTACCACCAAGTGTCATCAAGATTGGGTGAAAAAATATTTGCTGGTATTTTGGAAACTCATAATTTCTTGAAAGCTTGGCAACCTTTTTAAATGAAAGTGCTTTTCCACAGTCTCTGATAAGGGTACTTGAAGAGGAAACAAACCAGAGAGACAAAACGTAGAACTACTTTATTTTGTCAGGTTTCATCGAGCAACTAAAAAACCATTTTGGATTTAGAGTTCCAATTTCATCTATCTATATAGGAGAGAATGGAAAAAAACCTAAAAATAAAAACTGCTACTGTAAACGAAAGCTTCAACCTAGTAGCACAAAATTTGGTGAGCAAAGTGGGATTTGTGTACTGATCATTACCACCAAGTATCATCAAGATTGGGTGAAAAAATATTTGCTGGTATTTTGGAATCTCGTAATTTTTGGAAGCTTGGCAACCCCTTTCAATGAAAGAGCTTTCCACATTCATGCATAGGGCTACTTGAAGAGGCTAGAAACCATAGAGACAAAACTGAGAAATACTTTATTTTGTCAAATTTCAAAGAGCTACTACAAAGCATGTTGGATTTAGAGTTCCAAATTCATCTATCTACATAGAGAACAACAGATTGAAACCTAAAAATAAAAACTGCTTCTGTAAACGAGCGCTTCAACTTAGAAGAACAAAATTTGGTGAGCCACGTGGGATTTGTGTACTGATCATTACCACCAAGTATCATCAACATTGGGTGAAAAAATATTTGCTGGTGGTTCAGAAACTCGTAGATTCTTGGACGCTTGCAAACCCCTTTCAATGAATATGCTTTTCGCCAGTCTCTGATTAGGGCTACTTGAAGAGTAAACAAACCATAGAGCCAAAACTGAGAACTACTTTATTGTGTCAAGTTTCAAAGGATACTACAAACCATGTTGGATTTAGAGTTCCAAATTTATCTATCTATATAGGAGAGAAGAGAGTGAAACCTAAAAATAAAAACTGCTACTGTAAATGAAAGCTTGAACCTAGAAGGACAAAATTTGGTGAGCCAAGTGGGATTTGTGTACTGATCATTACCAACAAGTATCATCAAGAATGGGTGAAAAAATATGTGCTGGTATTTTGGAAACACATAATTTCTAGGAAGCTTGGCAACCCATTTCAATGAAAGTGCTTTTCGCCATTCTCTGAATAGGGTTCCTTGAAGAGTAAAGAAACCATTGAGAAAAAACTGAGAAATACTTTATTTTGTCAAGTTTCAAAGAGCTACTACGAACCATGTTGGATTTAGGTTTATAAATTCATCTATTTATATAGGAGAAAACAGAGTGAAACATAAAAATAAAAACTGCTAGTGTAAACGAACGCTTCAACCTAGAAGAACAAAATTTGGTGAGCCAAGTGGGATTTGTGTAGTGATCATTACCACCAAGTATCATCAAGATTGGGTGAAAAAATATTTGCTGGTATTTCGGAAACTCGTAATTTCTTGAAAGCTTGGCAACCCCTTCCAAAGAAAGTGCTTTTCCACAGTCTCTGCCTAGGGCTACTTGAAGCTGATAGAATCCATAGAGAAAAAACTGAAGAGTACTTTATTTTCTCAAGTTTCAAAGAGCTACTACAAGCCATGTTGGATTTACAATTCCAAATTCATATGTATATAGGAGAGAACAGAGTGAAACCTAAAAATATAAACTGCTACTGTAAAGGAACGCTTCAACCTAGAAGAACAAAATTTGGTGAGCCAAGTGGGATTTGTGTACTGATCATTACCACCAAGTATCGTCAAATTGGGTGAAAAAATATTTGCTGGTATTTCGGAAATTCGAGATTTCTTGGAAGCTTCGCAACCCCTTTCAATGAAAGTGCTTTTCCACAGTCTGTGCCTAGGGCTACTTGAAGAGGAAACAAACCTTAGAGACAAAACTGAGAACTACTTTATTTTGTCAAGTTTCAAAGAGCTACTACAAACCATGTTGGATATAGAGTTCCAAATTCATCTATCTTTATAGGAGAGAACACAGTGAAACCTAAAAATAAAAACAGCTACTGTAAACGAACGCTTCAACCTAGAAGATCAAAATTTGGTGAGCCACGTGGGATTTGAGTACTGATCATTACCACCAAGTATCATCAAGATTGGGTAAAAAATATTTGCTGGTATTTCGGAAACTCGTAGACTCTTGGACGCTTGTCAAACCCTTTCAATGAATGTGCTTTTCGCCAGTCTCTGGTTAGGCTACTTGAAGAGAAAACAAACCTTAGAGCCAAAACTGAGAACTACTTTATTTTGTCAAGTTTCAAAGAGCTACTACAAACCATGTTGGATATAGAGTTCCAAATTCAACTATCCTTATAGGAGAGAACAGAGTGAAACCTAAAAATGAAAACTGCTACTGTAAACAAACGCTTCAACCTAGACGAACAAAATTTGTTGAGCCAAGTGGGAATTGTGTACTGATTTTTACCACCAAGTGTCATCAAGATTGGGTGAAAAAATATTTGCTGGTATTTCGGAAACTCATAATTTCTTGAAAGCTTGGCAACCTTTTTCAATGAAAGTGCTTTTCCACAGTCTCTGATAAGTGTACTTGAAGAGGAAACAAACCAGAGAGACAAAACGTAGAACTACTTTATTTTGTCAGGTTTCATCGAGCTACTAAAAAACCATTTTGGATTTAGAGTTCCAATTTCATCTATCTATATAGGAGAGAACGGAAAAAAACCTAAAAATAAACACTGCTACTATAAACGAAATCTTCAACCTAGTAGCACAAAATTTGGTGAGCAAAGTGGGATTTGTGTACTGATCATTACCACCAAGTATCATCAAGATTGGGTGAAAAAATATTTGCTGGTATTTTGGAATCTCGTAATTTTTGGAAGCTTGGCAACCCCTTTCAATGAAAGAGCTTTCCACATTCATGCATAGGGCTACTTGAAGAGGCTAGAAACCATAGAGACAAAACTGAGAAATACTTTATTTTGTCAAATTTCAAAGAGCTACTACAAAGCATGTTGGATTTAGAGTTCCAAATTCATCTATCTACATAGAGAACAACAGATTGAAACCTAAAAATAAAAACTGCTTCTGAAAACGAGCGCTTCAACTTAGAAGAACAAAATTTGGTGAGCCAAGTGGGATTCGTGTACTGATCATTACCCTCAAGTATCATCAAGATTGGGTGAAAAAATATTTGCAGGTATTTCGGAAACTAGTAATACTTGGAAGCTTGGCCACCCCTTTCAATGAAAGTGCTTTTCCACAGTGTCTGCTAAGGGATACTTGAAGAAAAAACAAACCATAGAGACAAAACTGAGAACTACTTTATTTTGTCAAGTTTCAAAGAGCTACTACAAACCATGTTGGATTTACAGTTCCAAATTCATCTATCTTTATAGGAGAGAACAGAGTGAAACCTAAAAATAAAAACTGCTACTGTAAACGAACGCTTGAACCTAAAAGAACAAAATATGGTGAGCCAAGTGATGTTTGTGTACTGATCATTAACACCAAGTATCATCAAGATTGGCTAAAAAATATTTGCTGGTATTTCGGAAACTCGTAGATTCTTGGACGCTTGTGAACCCCTTTCAATGAAAGTGCTTTTTGCCAGTTTCTGATTATGGCTTCTTGAAGAGTAAACAAACCATTCAGACAAAACTTAGAACTACTTTATTTTTTCAAGTTTCAAAGAGCTACTACAAACCATGTTGGATTTAGAATTCCAAATTCATCTATCTATATAGGAAAGAACAGAGTGAAACCAAAAAATAAAAATTACTACTGTATACGAACGCTTCAACCAAGAAGAACAAAATTTGGTGAGCCAAGTGGGATTTGTGTAATCATCACTACCATCAAATATCATCAATATTGAGTGAAAAAATATTTGCTAGTATGTAGGAAACTCGTAATTTCTTGGAAGCTTGGCAATCCCTTTCAATGAAAGTGCTTTTCCACAGTCTCTGCATAGGGATACTTGAAGAGGAAACAAACCATGGAGACAAAACTGAGAACTACTTAAGTTTTCTACTTTCAAAGAGCTACTACAAACCATGTTGGATTTAGAGTTCCAAATTCATCTATCTACATAGAGGGCAACAGAGTGAAATCTAAAAATTAACCTGCTACTGTAAATAACGCTTCAACCTAGAAGAACAAAATTTGGTGAACCAAGTCGAATTTGTGTACTGATCATTACCACAAAGTATCATCAAGATTCGGTGAAAAAATATTTGCTGGTATTTCGGAAAATCGTAATTTCTTGGAAGCTTGGTCACCCATTTCAATGAAAGTGCTCTTCCACAGTCTCTGCAGAGGGCTACTTGAAGAGGAAACAAACCATAGAGACAAAATGAGAAATACTTTATTTTGTCAAGTTTCAAACAGCTACTACAAAGCATGTTTTATTTAGAGTTCCAAATACATCTATCTGTATAGGACAGAACAGAGTGAAACCTAAAAATAAAAACTGCTACTGTAAATAACGCTTCTACCTAGAACAACAAAATTTGGTGAGGCAAGTGGAATTTGTGTACTGATCATACCCACCATGTATCATCAAGTTTGGGTGAACAAATATTTGCTGGTTTTACGGAAACTCGTAATTTCTTGGAAGCTTGGCCACCCCTTTAAATGAAAGTGCTTTTCCTCAGTCTCTGCTTAGGGCTACTTGAAGAAGAAACAAACCATAGAGACAAAACTGAGAACTTCTTTATTTTGTCAAGTTTCAAAGAGCTACTACACACCATGTTGGATTTAGTGTTTCCAATTCATCTATCTATGTAGGAGAGAACAGAGTGAAACCTAAAAATAAAAACTGCTACTGTAAACGAACGCTTCAACCTAAAAAAACAAAATATGGTGAGCCAAGTGGGATTGGTATACTGATCATTAGCACCAAGTATGATCAAGATTTGGTGAAAAAATATTTGCTGGTATTTCGGAAACTCGTAATTTCTTGGAAGCTTGGCAACCCCTTCCAATGAAAGTGCTTTTCCACAGTCTCTGCATAGGGGTACTTGAAGAGGAAATAAACCATAGAGACAAAACTGACAACTACTTTATTTTGTCAAGTTTCAAAGAGCTACTACAATCCATGTTGGATTTAGAGTTCCAAATTCATCTATCTATATAGGAGAGAACAGAGTGAAACCTAAAAGTAAAATCTGCTACTGTAAACGAACGCTTCAACCTAGAAGAACAAAATTTGGTGAGCCAAGTGGGATTTGTGTACTGATCATTACCACAAAGTATCATCAAGATTGGGTGAAAATATATTTGCTGCTATTTCGGAAACTTGTAATTATTTGGAAGCTTGGCCACCCACTCAATGAAAGTTCGTTTCCACAGTCTCTGCTAATGGCTACTTGAAGAGGAAACAAACCATAGAGACAAAACTGAGAACTACTTTATTTTGTCAAGTTTCAAAGAGCTACAACAAACCATGTTGGATTTAGAGTTCCAAATTCATCTATCTACATAGAGGAAAACAGAGTGAAATCTAAAAATAAAAACTGATACTGTAAACGAACGCTTCAAACTGGAAAAAAAAATTTGGTGAGCCAAGGGGATTTGTATACTGATCATTACCAACAAGTATGATCAAGATTGGGTGAAAAAAATTTGCTGGTATTTCGGAGACCCGTAGATTCTAGGACGCTTCCAACCCCTTTCAATTAATGTGCTTTTTGCCAGTCTCTGATTAGGGCTAATTGAAGAGTAAAGAAACCATAGAGACAAAACTGAGAAGTTCTTTTTTTTGTCAAGTTTCATAGAGCTACTACACATTATGTTGGATTTAGAGTTCCAAATTGATCTATCTATATAAGAGAGAAAAGTGTGAAACCTAAAAATAAAAACTGCTACTGTAAAGGAACGCTTCAACCTAAAAGAACAAAATATGGTGAGCCAAGTGGGATTTGTGTACTGATCATTAACACCAAGTATCATCAAGATTGGCAAAAAAATATTTGCTGGTATTTCAGAAACTCATAGATTCTTGGACGCTTGCCAACCCATTTCAATGAAAGTGCTTTTTACCAGTCTCTGATTATGGCTACTTGAAGAGTAAACAAACCATAGAGAAAAAACTGAGAAATACTTTATTTTGTCAAGTTTCAAAGATCTACTACAAACCATGTTGAATTTAGAGTTCCAAATTCATCTATCTATATAGGAGAGAACAGAATGAAACCTAAAATTAAAAACTGCTACTGTAAAAGGTCGCTTCAACCTAGAAGAACAAAATATGGTGAGCCACGTGGGTTTGCGTACTGATCATTACCACCAAGTATCATCAAGATTGGGTGAAAAAATATTTGCTGGTATTTCGGAAACTCGTTATTTCTTGGAAGCTTGGCCACTCCTTTCAATGAACGTGCTTTTCCACAGTCTTTGCTTAGGGCTACTTGAAGAGGAAACAAACCATAGAGACAAAACTGAGAACTACTTTATTTTGTCAAGTTTAAAAGAGCTATTACAAACCATGTTGGATTTAGAGTTCCAAATTCATCTATCTATATAGGAAAGAACAGAGTGAAACCTAAAAGTAAAAAAGCTACTGTAAACGAACGCTTCAACCTGGAAGAATAAAATTTGGTGAGCCAAGGGGATTTGTATACTGATCATTACCAACAAGTATGGTCAAGATTGGGTGAAAAAATATTTGCTGGTATTTCAGAAACCCGTAGATTCTAGGACGCTTCCAACCGCTTTCAATGAAATTGCTTTTTGCCAGTCTCTGATTAGGGCTAATTGAAGAGTAAACAAACCATAGAGACAAAACTGAGAACTACTTTATTTTGTCAAGTTTCAAAGACCTACTACAAAACCATGTTGGGTTTAGAGTTCCAAATTCATCTATCTACATAGAGGACAACAGAGTGTAATCTAAAAATTAAAACTGCTACTGTAAATAACGCTTCAACCTAGAAGAACAAAATTTGGTGAGCCAAGTGGGATTTGTGTATTGATCCTTACCACCATGTATCATCAAGATTGGGTGAAAAAATATTTGCTGGTATTTTGGAAACTCTTAATTTCTTGGAAGCTTGGCAAACCCTTTCAATGAAAGTGCTTTTCCACAGTCTGTGCCCAGGGCTACTTGAAGAGGAAACAAACCTTAGCGACAAAACTGAGAACTTGTTTATTTTGTCAAGTTTCAAACAGCTACTGCAAACATTGTTGGATTTAGTGTTCCCAATGCATCTATCTATATAGGAGAGAACAGAGGGAAACCTAACATTAAAAACTGCTACTGTAAACTGTCGCTTCAACCTAGAACAACAAAATTTGGTGCCAAGTGGGATTTGTGTACTGATCATTACCACCAAGTATCGTCAAGATTGGGTGAAAAAATATTTGCTGGTATTTCGGAAACTCGTTATTTCTTGGAAGCTTGGCCACTCCTTTCAATGAAAGTGCTTTTCCACAGTCTTTGCTTAGGGCTACTTGAAGAGGAAACAAACCATAGAGACAAAACTGAGAACTACATTATTTTGTCAAGTTTAAAAGAGCTATTACAATCCATGTTGGATTTAGAGTTCCAAATTCATCTATCTATATAGGAAAGAACAGAGTGAAACCTAAAAGTAAAAAAGCTACTCTAAACGAACGCTTCAACCTTGATAAATTAAATTTGGTGAGCCAAGGGGATTTGTATACTGATCATTACCAACATGTATGGTCAAGATTGGGTGAAAAAATATTTGCTGGTATTTCAGAAACCTGTAGATTCTAGGACGCTTCCAACCGCTTTCAATGAAATTGCTGTTTGCCAGTCTCTGATTAGGGCTAATTGAAGAGTAAACAAACCATAGAGACAAAACTGAGAACTACTTTATTTTGTCAAGTTTCAAAGACCTACTACAAAACCATGTTGGGTTTAGAGTTCCAAATTCATCTATCTACATAGAGGACAACACAGTGTAATCTAAAAATAAAAACTGCTACTGTAAATAACGCTTCAACCTAGAAGAACAAAATTTGGTGAGCCAAGTGGGATTTGTGTATTGATCCTTACCACCATGTATCATCAAGATTGGGTGAAAAAATATTTGCTGGTATTTCGGAAACTCTTAATTTCTTGGAAGCTTGGCAAACCCTTTCAATGAAAGTGCTTTTCCACAGTCTGTGCCCAGGGCTACTTGAAGAGGAAACAAACCTTAGTGACAAAACTGAGAACTTGTTTATTTTGTCAAGTTTCAAAGAGCTACTGCAAACATTGTTGGATTTAGTGTTCCCAATGCATCTATCTATATAGGAGAGAACAGAGGGAAACCTAACATTAAAAACTGCTACTGTAAACTGTCGCTTCAACCTAGAACAACAAAATTTGGTTAGCCAAGTGGGATTTGTGTACTGATCATTACCACCAAGTATCGTCAAGATTGGGTGAAAAAATATTTGCTGGTATTTCGGAAACTCGTTATTTCTTGGAAGCTTGGCCACTCCTTTCAATGAAAGTGCTTTTCCACAGTCTTTGCTTAGGGCTACTTGAAGAGGAAACAAACCATAGAGACAAAACTGAGAACTACATTATTTTGTCAAGTTTAAAAGAGCTATTACAATCCATGTTGGATTTAGAGTTCCAAATTCATCTATCTATATAGGAAAGAACAGAGTGAAACCTAAAAGTAAAAAAGCTACTCTAAACGAACGCTTCAACCTTGATAAATTAAATTTGGTGAGCCAAGGGGATTTGTATACTGATCATTACCAACATGTATGGTCAAGATTGGGTGAAAAAATATTTGCTGGTATTTCAGAAACCTGTAGATTCTAGGACGCTTCCAACCGCTTTCAATGAAATTGCTTTTTGCCAGTCTCTGATTAGGGCTAATTGAAGAGTAAACAAACCATAGAGACAAAACTGAGAACTACTTTATTTTGTCAAGTTTCAAAGACCTACTACAAAACCATGTTGGGTTTAGAGTTCCAAATTCATCTATCAACATAGAGGACAACACAGTGTAATCTAAAAATAAAAACTGCTACTGTAAATAACGCTTCAACCTAGAAGAACAAAATTTGGTGAGCCAAGTGGGATTTGTGTATTGATCCTTACCACCATGTATCATCAAGATTGGGTGAAAAAATATTTGCTGGTATTTCGGAAACTCTGAATTTCTTGGAAGCTTGGCAAACCCTTTCAATGTAAGTGCTTTTCCACAGTCTGTGCCTAGGGCTACTTGAAGAGGAAACAAACCTTAGCGACAAAACTGAGAACTTGTTTATTTTGTCAAGTTTCAAAGAGCTACTGCAAACATTGTTGGATTTAGTGTTCCCAATGCATCTATCTATATAGGAGAGAACAGAGTCCAACCTAAAAATAAAAACTGCTACTGTAAACGAAAGCTTCAATCTAGAAGAACAAAATTTGGTGAGCCAAGTGGGATTTCTGTACTGATCATTACGACCAAGCATCATCAAGATTGGGTGAAAAAATATTTGCTGGCATTTCGGAAACTCATAATTTCATGGGCTAATTGAAGAGTAAACAAACCATAGAGACAAAACAGAGAACTACTTTATTTTGTCAAGTTTCAAATAGCTACTACAAACCATGTTGGATTTAGAGTTCCAAATTCATCTATCTATATAGGAGAGAACAGAGTGAAACCGAAAAATAAAAACTGCTACTGTAAATGAACGCTTCAACCTAGAAGAACAAAATTTGGTGAGCCTAGTGGGATTTGTGTACTGATCACTAACATCAAGTAGCATCAAGATTTGTTGAAAAAATAGTTGCTGGTATTTCGGAAACTCATAGATTCTATGACGCTTGCCAACCCCTTTCAATGAAATTGCTTTTCGCTAGGCACTGATTAGGGCTACTTGAAGAGGAAACAAACCATAGAGACAAACTGAGAACTACTTTATTTTGTCAAGTTTCAAACAGCTACTACAAACCATGTTGGATTTAGAGTTCCAAATTCATCTATTTATATAGCGGAGAACAGAGTAAAACCTAAAAATAAAACTGCTACTGTAATTGAACGCTTCAAACTATAAGAACAATATTTGGTGAGCCACGTGGGATTTGTGTACTGATCATTACCATCAAGTATCATCAAGGTGGGTGAAAAAATATTTGCTGGTATTTTGGAAAATCGTAATTTATTGGAAGCTTGGCAACCCCTTTCAATGAAAGTGCTTTTCCAGAGTCTCTGCATAGGGCTACTTGAAGAGGAAGAAAACCATAGAGACAAAACTAAAAACTACTTTATTTTGTCAAGTTTCAAAGAGCTACTACAAACCATTTTGGATTTAGAGTTCCAAATTCATCTATCTATATAGGAGAGAACAGAGTGAAACCTAAAAATAAAACTGCTACTGTAAACGAACGCTTCAATGTAGAAGCACAAAATTTGGTGAGCAAAGTGGGATTTGTGTACTGATCATTACCACATGTATCATCAAGATTGGGTGAAAAAATATTTGCTGGTATTTCAGAAATTCGTATTTTTTTGGAAGCTTGGTAATCACTTTCAATGAAAGTGCTTTTCCACAGTCTCTGCTTAGGGCTACTTGAAGAGAAAACAAACCACAGAGACAAAACTGAGAACTACTTTATTTTGTCAAGTTACAAAGAGACACTACAAACCATGTTGAATTTGGAGTTCCAAATTCCACTATGTATATAGTAGAGAACAGAGGGAAACCTAAAAATAAAAACTGCTGCTGTAAACCAACACTTCAACCTAGAAGCACCAAATTTGGTGAGCCATGTGGGATTTGTGTACTGATCATTACCACGAAGTATCATTAAGATTGGGTGGAAAATATTTGCTGGTATTACGGAAACTCTTAGATTCTTGGACCCTTGCCAACCCCTTTCAATGAAAGTGCTTTTCGCCAGTCTCTGATGAAGGCTTCTTAAAGGGGAAAACAAACCATAGAGACAAAACTGAGAACTACTTTATTTTGTCAAGTTTCAAAGAGCTACTACAAACCATGTTGGATTTAGAGTTCGAAATTCATCTATTTATATAGGAGAGAACAGAGTGAAACCTAAAATAAAAACTGCTATTGTAAACGAACGCTTCAACCTAGAAGAACAAAATTTGGTGAGCCAAGTGGGATTTGTGTAGTTATCATTTCCACCAAGTATCATCAAGATTGGGTTAAAAAATATTTGCTGGTATTTCGGAAACTCGTAATTGCTTGGAAGCGTGGCAACCCCTTTCAATGAAAGTGCTTTTCCACAGTCTCTGGTTAGGGTTACTTGAAGAGGAAACAAACCATAGATACAAAACTGAGAACTACATTATTTTGTCAAGTTTCATAGAGCTACTACAAAACATGTTGGATTTAGAGTTCCAAATTCATCTATCTATATAGGAGAGAAGAGAGTGAAACTTAAAAATAAAAACTGCTACTGTAAACGAACGCTTCAACCTAGAAGAACAAAATTTGGTGAGCCAAGTGGGAATTGTGTACTGATCATTACCTCCATGAATCATCAAGTTTGGGTGAAAAAATATTTGCTGGTATTTCAGAAACTCGTAATCTTGGAAGCTTCGTAACCACTTTCAATGAAAGTTCTTTTCCAAAGTCTCTGGTTAGGGCTACTTGAAAAGGAAACAAACCATAGAGACAAAACTGTGAAATACTTTATTGTGTCAAGTTTCAAAGAGCTACTACAAACCATGTTGGATTTCGAGTTCCAAATTCATCTATCTATATAGGAGAGAACAGAGGGAAACCTAAAAATAAAAACTGCTACTGTAAATGAACGCTTCAACCTAGAAGAACAAAATTTGGTGAGCCAAGTGGCATTTGTGTACTGATCATTACTACCAAGTATCATCAAGATTGGGTGAAACAATATTTGCTGGTATTACGGAAACTCGTAATTTCTTGGAAGGTGGAAACCCCTTTCAATGAAAGTGCTTTTCCACAGTCTCTGCTTAGGGCTACTTGAAGAGGAAGCAAACCATAGAGACAAATTTGAGAACTACCTTATTTTCATGTTTCATAGAGCTACCACAAACCATGTTGGAATTAGAGTTCCAAATTCATTGATCTGTATATTAGAGAACAGAGTGAAACCTAAATATAAAAATTGCTACTGAAATAACGCTTCAACCTAGAAGAACAAAATTTGGTGAGCCAAGTGGGATTTCTGTACTGATCACAACCATCAGGTATCATCAAGATTGAGTGAAAAAAATATTGGCTGGTATTTCGTAAACTCGTAATTTCTTGGAAGCTTGGCAACCCCTTTCAATAAAGTGCTTTTCCACTGTCTCTGCATAGGGCTACTTGAAGAGGAAACAAACCATAGAGACAAAACTGAGAACTCCTTTATTTTGTCAAGTTTCAAAGAGCTACTACAAACCATGTTGGATTTAGAGTTCTAAATTCATCTATCTGTATAGGAGAGAACAGAGTGAAACCTAAAAATAAAAACTGCTACCGTAAATAACGCTTCAACCTAGAAGAAAAAATGTGGTGAGCCAAGTGGGATTTGTGTAGTGATCATTAAAACCAAGTATCATCTATTGGGTGAAAAAATATTTGCTGGTATTTCGGAAACTCATAATTTCTTGGAAGCTGGGCAACCCCTTTCAATGAAAGTGCTTTTCACCAGTCTCTGATTAGGGCTACTTGAAGAGGAAACAAACCATAGAGACAAAACTGAGAACCACTTTATTTTGCCTAGTTTCAATAGCTACTACAAACCATGTTGGATTTAGAGTTCCACATTTATCTATATATATAGGAGACAACAGACTGAAACCTTAAAATATAAATTGCTACTGTGAACGAACGCTTCATCCTAGAAGAACAAAATTTGGTGAGCCAAGTGTCATTTGTGTACTGATCATTACCACCAAGTATCATCAAGATTGGACATAAAATATTTGCTGGTATTTCGGAAAATCGTAGATTCTTGGACGCTTGCCAACCCCTTTCAATGAAAGTGCTTTTTGCTAGTCTCTGATTAGGGCTACTTGAAGAGGAAACAAACCCTTGACACAAAACTGAGAACTACTTTATTTTGTCAAGGTTCAAAGAGCTACTACAAATCATGTTGGATTTAGAGTTCCAAATTCAACTATCTATATAAAAGAGAGCAGAGTGAAACCTAAAAATAAAAACTGCTATCGTAAACGAACGCTTCAATCTAGAAGAACAAAATTTGGTGAGCCAAGTGGGATTTGTGTACTGATCATTACCATCAAGTATCATCAAGGTGGGTGAAAAAATATTTGCTGGTATTTCGGAAACCCGTAATTTTTTGGAAGCTTGGCAACCCCTTTCAATGAAAGTGCTTTTCCACAGTCTCTGCATAGGGCTACTTGAAGAGGAAGCAAACCATAGAGACAAAACTGAGAACAACTTTATTTTGTCAAGTTTCAAAGAGCTACTACAAACCATGTTGGATTTAGAGTTCCAAATTCATCTATCTTATAGGAGAGAACAGAGTGAAACCTAAAAATAAAAACTGCTACTGTAAACGAACGCTTCAAACTAGAATAACAAAATGTAGTGAGCCAAGGGAGATTCGTATACTGATCATTACAACCAAGTATCAAGATTGGGCGAAAAAATATTTGTTGGTATTTCGGAAACTCGTAGATTCTTTGACCCTTGCCAAACACTTTCAATGAAAGTGCTTTTCTACAGTCTCTGATTAGGGCTTCTTGAAGAGGAAACAAACCATAGAGACAAAACTGAGAACTACTTTATTTTGTCAAGTTTCAAAGAGATACTACAAACCATGTTGAATTTAGAGTAACAAATTCATCTATCTATATAAGAGAGAACAGAATGAAACCGAAAAATAAAAACTGCTACTGTAATTAACGCTTCCACCTAGAAGAACAAAATTTGGGGATACAAGTGGGATTCTTGTAATGATGATTACCATCAAGTATCATCAATATTGCATGAAAAAATATTTGCTGATATTTCAGAAACTCGTAGATTCTTGGACGCTTGCCAACCCCGTTCAATGAAAGTGCTTTTCGCCAGTCTCTGATTAGGGCTACTTGAAGACTAAACAAAAAATAGAGACAAAACTGAGAACAACTTTATTTTGTCAAGTTTCAAAGAGCTACTACAAACCATGTTGGATTTGATTTAAAAATTCTTGGGCTGGGGATGTGGCTCAAGCGGTAGCGCGCTCGCCTGGCATGCGTGCGGCCCGGGTTCGATCCTCAGCACCACATACAAACAAAGATGTTGTGTACGCCGATAACTAAAAAATAAATATTAAAATTCTTTCTCTCTCTCTCTCTCTCTCTCTCTCTCTCTCTCTCTCCCTCTCCCTCTCTCTTTAAAAAAAATTAAGAATCTTAAAAATTCTTCTATCTGTATAGGAGAGTACAGAGTGAAACCTAAAAATAAAAACTGCAAGTGTAAATAACGCTTCAACATTGAAGAACAAAATTTGGTGAGCCAAGTGGGATTTGTGTACTGATCATTTCGACCATGTATCATCAAGATTGGGTGAAAAAATATTTGCTGGTATTTCGGAAACTCGTAATTTCTTGGAAGATTGGCAACCCCTTTCAATGAAAGTGCTTTTCCAAAGTCTCTGCATAGGGCTACTTGAAGAGGAAACAAACCATAGAGACAAAACTGAGAACAACTTTATTTTGTCAAGTTTCAAAGAGATACTACAAACCATGTTGAATTTAGAGTTACAAATTCATCTATCTATATAGGAGAGAACAGAGTGAAACCTAAAAATAAAAACTGCTACTGTAAACAAACGCTTCAATCTAGAAGAACAAAAATTGGTGAGCCAAGTGGGATTTGTGTACTGATCACAACCATCAGGTATCATCAAGATTGAGTGAAAAAAATATTGGCTGGTATTTCGTAAACTCGTAATTTCTTGGAAGCTTGGCATCCCCTTTCAATAAAGTGCTTTTCCACAGTCTCTGCATAGGGCTACTTGAAGAGGAAACAAACCATAGAGACAAAACTGAGAACTCCTCTATTTTGTCAAGTTTCAAAGAGCTACTACAAACCATGTTGGATTTAGAGTTCTAAATTCATCTATCTGTATAGGAGAGAACAGAGTGAAACCTAAAAATAAAAACTGCTACTGTAAATAACGCTTCACCCTAGAAGAAAAAATGTGGTGAGCCAAGTGGGATTTGTGTAGTGATCATTAAAACCAAGTATCATCTATTGGGTGAAAAAATATTTGCTGGTATTTCGGAATCTCGTAATTTCTTGGAAGCTGGGCAACCCCTTTCAATGAAAGTGCTTTTCGCCAGTCTCTGATTAGGGCTACTTGAAGAGGAAACAAACCATAGAGACAAAACTGAGAACCACTTTATTTTGCCTAGTTTCAATAGCTACTACAAACCATGTTGGATTTAGAGTTCCACATTTATCTATTTATATAGGAGACAACAGACTGAAACCTTAAAATATATATTGCTACTGTGAATGAACGCTTCAACCTAGAAGGACAAAATTTGGTGAGCCAAGTGTCATTTGTGTACTGATCATTACCACCAAGTATCATCAAGATTGGACATAAAATATTTGCTGGTATTTCGGAAAATCATAGATTCTTGGACGCCTGCCAACCACTTTCAATGAAAGTGCTTTTATTCAGTCTCTGATTAGGGCTACTTGAAGAGTAAAAAAACCAAAGAGACAAAACTGAGAACAACTTTATTTTGTCAAGTTTCAAAGAGCTACTACAAACCAATTTGGATTTAGAGTTCCAAATTCTCCTATCTGTATAGGAGAGAAGAGAGTGAAACCTAAAAATAAAAATTGCTACTGTAAATAACGCTTCAACCTAAAAGATCAAAATTTGGTGAGCCAAGTGGGATTTGTGTACTGATCATTACCACCAAGTATCATCAAGATTGGGTGAAAAAATATTTGCTGGTATTTCGGAAACTCGTAATTTCTTGGAAGCTTCGCAACCCCTTTCAATGAAAGTGCTTTACCACAGTCTGTGCCTAGGGCTACTTGAAGAGGAAACAAACCATAGAAACAAACTGAGAACTACTTTATTTTGTCTGGTTTCAAAGAGTTAGTACAAACCATGTTGGATTTAGAGTCCCAAATTCATCTATCTATATAGGAGAGAACAGAGTGAAACCTAAAAACAAAAACTGCTACTGTAATCGAACGCTTCAACTTAGAAGAACAAGATTTGGTGAGCCAAGTGGGAATTGTGTACTGATCATTACCACCAAGTATCATCAATATTGGGTGAAAAAATATTTGCTGGTATTTTGGAAACCGTAAGTTCATGGAAGCTTGGCAACTCCTTTCAATGAAAGTGCTTTTCGCCTGTCTCTGCTTAGGGCTACTTGAAGAGGAAACAAAAAAAAGAGACAAAACTAGGAACTACTTTATTTTGTCAAGATTCAAAGAGCTACTAGAAACCATGTTGGATTTAGAGTTCCAAATTCGTCTATCTATATAGCAGAGAACAGAGAGAAACCTAAAAATAAAAACTGCTCCTGTAAACGAACGCTTCAACCTACCAGAACAAAATTTGGTGAGCAAAGTGGGATTGGTATACTTATCACTACCACCAAGCATGATCAAGATTGGATGAAAAAATATTTGCAGGTATTTATGAAACTCGTAGATTCTAGGACGCTTCCAACCCCTTTCAATGAAAGTGCTTTTCGACAGTCTCTGATTAGGGCTACTTGAAGAGTAAACAAACCTTAGAGACAAAATTGAGAACAGGTTTATTTTGTCAAGTTTCAAAGAGGTACTACAAACCATGTTGGATTTAGAGTTCCAAATTCATCTATCTGTATAGGAGAGAACAGAGTGGAACCTAAAAATAAAAACTGCTACTGTAAACGAACGCTTCAATCTAGAAGAACAAAAATTGGTGAGCCAAGTGGGATTTGTGTAGTGATCACAATCATCAGGTATCATCAAGATTGAGTGAAAAAAATATTGGCTGGTATTTCGTAAACTCGTAATTTCTTGGAAGCTTGGCAACCCCTTTCAATAAAGTGCTTTTCCACAGTCTCTGCATAGAGCTACTTGAAGAGGAAACAAACCATAGAGACAAAACTGAGAACTCCTTTATTTTGTCAAGTTTCAAAGAGCTACTACAAACCATGTTGGATTTAGGGTTCTAAATTCATCTATCTGTATAGGAGAGAACAGAGTGAAACCTAAAAATAAAAACTGCTACTGTAAATAACGCTTCAACCTAGAAGAAAAAATGTGGTGAGCCAAGTGGGATTTGTGTAGTGATCATTAAAACCAAGTATCATCTATTGGGTGAAAAAATATTTGCTGGTATTTCGGAAACTCGTAATTTCTTGGAAGCTTGGCAACCCCTTTCAATGAAAGTGCTTTACCACAGTCTGTGCCTAGGGCTACTTGAAGAGGAAACAAACCTTAGAGACAAACCGAGAACTACTTTATTTTTCATGTTTCAAAGAGCTACCACAAACCATGTTGGAATTAGAGTTCCAAATTCATTGATCTGTATATTAGAGAACAGAGTGAAACCTAAATATAAAGACTGCTACTGTAAATACCGCTTCAACCTCGAAGAACAAAATTTGTGAGCCAAGTGGGATTTGTGTACTGATCATAACCACCATGTATCATCAAGATTGGGTGACAAAATATTTGCTGGTATTTCGGAAACGTGTAATTTCTTGGAAGCTTGGTAACCCCTTTCAATGAAAGTGCTTTTCCACAGTCTCTGCTTAGGGCTACTTGAAGAGAAAACAAACCATAGAGACAAAAGTGAGAATAACATTATTTTGTCAAGTTTCAAAGAGCTACTACAAACCATGTTGGATTTGGAGTTCCAAATATTCATCTATCTATATAGAAGAGAACAGAGTGAAACCTAAAAATAAAAACTGCAACTGTGAATGAACGCTTCAACATAGAAGAACAAAATTTGGTGAGCCAAGTGGGATTTGTGTACTGATCATTTCGACCATGTATCATCAAGATTGGGTGAAAAAATATTTGCTGGTTTCGGAAACTCGTAATTTCTTGGAAGCTTGGCAAACCCTATCAAAGAAAGTGGTTTACCACAGTCTGTGCCTAAGGCTACTTGAAGAGGAAACACAACTTAGAGACAAAACCGAGAACTACTTTATTTTTCAAGTTTCAAAGAGCTACCACAAACCATGTTGGAATTAGAGTTCCAAATTCATTGATCTGTATATTAGAGAACAGAGTGAAACCTAAATATAAAAATTGCTACTGTAAATAATGCTTCAACCTAGAAGAACAAAATTTGGTGAGCCAAGTGGGATGTGTGTACTGATGATTACCACCATGTATCATCAAGATTGGGTGAAAAAATATTTGCTGGTATTTCGGAAACTCGTCATTTCTTGGAAGCTTGGTAACCCCTTTCAATGAAAGTGCTTTTCCACAGTCTCTGCTTCGGGCTTCTTGAAGAGAAAACAAACCATAGAGACAAAAGTGAGAATGACTTTATTTTGTCAAGTTTCAAAGAGCTACTACAAACCATGTTGGATTTGGAGTTCCAAATTCATCTATCTATATAGGAGAGAACAGAGTGAAACCTAAAAATATAAAATGCAACTGTGAACGAAAGCATCAACATAGAAGAACAAAATTTGGTGAGCCAATTGGGATTTGTGTACTGATCATTATCACCAAGTATCATTAAGATTGGGTGAAAAAAATATTTGCTGGTATTTCGTTAACTCGTAATTTCTTGGAAGCTTTTCAACCCCTTTCAATGAAAGTGCTATTCCACAGTCTCTGCTTAGGGCTACTTGAAAAGAAAATAAACAATAGAGAAAAAAATGAGAACACTTTATTTAGTGAAGTTTCAAAAAGCTACTACAAACCATGTTGGATTTAGAGTTCCACATTCATCTATCTATATAGGAGAGAACAGTGTGAAACCTAAAAATAAAAACTGCTACTGTAAACGAACGCTTCATCATAGAAGAACAAAATTTGGTGAGCCAAGTGGGATTTGTGTACTGATGATTACCACCAAGTATCATCAAGATTGGGTGAAAAAATATTTGCTGGTATTTCAGAAACTCGTAATTTCTTTGAATCTTGGCAACCCCTTTCAATGAAATTGCTTTTCCACAGTCTCTGCATAGGGCTACATTAAGAGGAAGCAAACCATAGAGACAAAACTGAGAAGTAATTAATTTTTTCAAGTTTCAAGGAGCTACTACAAACCATGTTGGATTTAGAGTTCGAAATTCATCTATATATGTAGTAGAGAACAGAGTGAAACCTAAAAATAAAAACTGCTACTGTAAATAACGCTTCAACATAGAAGAACAAAATTTGGTGAGCCAAGTGGGATTTGTGTACTGATCATTACCACCATGTATCATCAAGGTTGGGTGACAAAATATTTGCTGGTATTTCGGAATCTCGTAATTTTTTGGAAGTTTGGTAACCCCCTTCAATGAAAGTGCTTTACCACAGTCTGTGCCTAGGGATACTTGAAGAGAAAAAAAAACCATAGAGACAAAACTGAGAATACCTTTATTTTGTCAAGTTTCCAAGAGCTACAACAAACCATGTTGGATTTGGAGTTCCAAATTCATCTATCTATATAGGACAACAGAGTGAAACCTTAAAATAAAAACTGCTAGTGTAAACAAACGCTTCAACCTAGAAGCACAAAATTTGGTGAGCCAGGTGGGATTTGTGTGCTTATCATTACCACCATGTATCATCAAGATTGGGTGAAAAAATATTTGCTGGTATTTTGGAAACTCGTAATTTCTTGGAAGCTTGGCAACCCCATTCAATGAAAGTGGTTTACCACATCTGTAACTAGGGCTACTTGAAGAGGAAACAAACTTTAGAGACAAAACTGAGAACGACTTTATTTTTCAAGTTTCAAAGTGGTACCACAAACCATGTTGGATTTTGAGTTCCAAATTCATCGATCTGTATAGGAGAGAACAGAATAAAACCTAAAAATAAAAACTGCTACTGTAAATAACGCTTCAACCTAGAAGAACAAAATTTGGTGAGCCAAGTGGGATTTGTGTAATGATCTTTACCTCCAGTATCATCAAGATAGGGTGAAAAAATATTTGCTGGTATTTCGGAAACTCGTAATTTCTCTGAAGCATAACAATCCCTTTCAATTAAAGTGCTTCAAGCCAGTCTCTGCTTAGAGCTACTTGAAGAGGAAACAAACCTTAGAGACAAAACTGAGAACTTCTTTATTTTTTCAAGTTTCAAAGAGCTACTACAATCCACGTTGGATTTAGAGTTCCAAATTCATCTATCTATATTGGAGAGATGAGAGTGAAACCTAAAGAAAAAAACTGCTATTAAAAACGAACGCTTCAACCTAGAAGAACAAAATTTGGTGAGCCAAGGGGGATTTTTGTACGGATCATTACCAGCAAGTATCATCAAGATTGAGTGAAAAAATATTTGCTTGTATTTCGGAAACTCATAATTTCCTGGAAGCTTGGCAACCCCTTTCAATGAAAGTGCTTTTCCACACTCTGTACATAGAGCTACTTGAAGAGGAATCAAACCATAGAGACAAAACTGAGAACTACTTTATTTCATCAAGTTTCACAGAGCTACTACAAACCATGTTGGACTTAGAGTTCCAAATTCATCAATCTATATAGGAGAGAAGAGAGTGAAACCTAAAAATAAAAACTGCTACTGTAAACGAACGCTTCAACCTAGAAGAACAAAATTTGGTGAGCCAAGTGGGATTTGTGTACTGATCATTAACACCAAGTATGATCAGGATTGGTTGAAAAAATATTTCTGGTATTTCGGAAACTCGGAGATTCTAGGACTCTTCCAACCCCTTTCAATGAAAGTGTTTTCGACATTCTCTGATTAGGGCTAATTGAAGAGGAAACAATCCATAGAGACAAAACTGAGAACTACTTTATTTTGTCAAGTTTCAAAGAGCTACTACAAACCATGTTGGATTTAGAGTTCCAAATTCATCTATCTATATAGGAGAGAACAGAGTGAAACCTAAAAATATAAACTGCTACTTGAACGAACGCTTCACCCTAGAAGAACAAAATTTGGTGAGCCAAGTGGGATTTGTGTACTGATCATTTCCACCAATATCATCAAGTTTGGGTAAAAAAATATTTGCTGGTATTTCGGAAACTCGCAATTTCTTGGAAGCTTGGCAACCACTTTCAATGAAAGTGCTTTTCCACAGTCTGTGCCTAGGGTTACTTTAAGAGGAAAAAAGTCTTACAGAAAAAACTGAGAATTACTTTATTTTGTCAAGTTTCAAAGAGCAACTACAAACCATGTTGGATTTAGAGTTTTAAATTCATCTATCTATATAAGAGAGAACAGAGTGATACCAAAAATTAAACACTGCTACTGTAAAAGAACGCTTCAACCTAGAAGAACAAATGGTGAGCCAAGTGGTATTTGTGTACTGATCATTACCACCAATTATCATCAAGATTGTGTGAAAAAATGTTTGCTGGTCTTTCGGAAACTCGTAATATCTTGGAAGATTGACAACCCCTTTCAATGAAAGTGTTTTTCACCAGTCTCTGCTTAGGGCTACTTGAAGAGGAAACAAACCATAGAGACAAAACTGAGAACTACTTTATTTTGTCAAGTTTCCAAGAGTTACTACAAACCATGTTGGATTTAGAGTTCCAAATTCATCTATCTGTATAGGAGAGAACAGAGTGAAACCTAAAAAAAAAAAAACTGCTACTGTAAACGAACGCTTCAACCTAGAGAAACAAAATTTTGTGAGCCTTGTTGGATTTGTGTACTGATCATTACCACCAAATATCATCAAGATTCAGTGAAAAAATATTTGCTGGTATTTTGGAAACTCGTAATTTTTTGGAAGATTGACAACACCTTTCAATGAAAGTGCTTTTCGCCAGTCTCTGCTTAGGGTACTTGAAGAGGAAACAAACCATAGAGACAAATCTGAGAACTACTTTATTTAGTCAAGTTTCAAAGAACTACTACAAACCAATGTTGGATTTAGTTCCAAATTCATCTATCTATATAGGAGAGAACAAAGTGAAACCTAAAAATAAAAACTGCTACTGTAAACGAACGCTTCAAACTTGAAGAACAAAATGTGGTGAGCCAAGTGGGACTTGTATACTGATACTTACCAACAAGTATGATCAAGATTGGGTGAAAGAATATTTGATGGTATTTCAGAAACTCGTAGATTCTAGGACGCTTCCATCCTTTTCAATGAAAGTGCTTTTCGCCAGTCTCTCATTATGGCTACTTGAAGAAGAAACAAACCATTGACGCAAAACAGAGAACTACTTTATTTTGTCAAGTTTCAAAGAGATACTACAAAACATGTTGAATTTAGAGTTCCAAATTCTTCTATCTATATAGGACAGAGGAGAGTGAAACCTAAAAATAAAAACTGCTACTGTAAACGAACGCTTCAACCTAGAAGAACAAAATTTGGTGAGCCAAGTGGGATTTGTGTACTGATCATTGCCACCAAGTATCATGAAGATTGGGTGAAAAAATATTTGCTGGTATCTCGGAAACTCGTAATTTGTTGGAAGCTTGACAGACCCTTTCAATGAAAGTGCTTTTCGCCAGTATCTGCTTAGGGCTAATGAAGAGGAAACAAACCATAGAGACAAAACTGAGATCTACTTTATTTTGTCAAGTTTCAAAGAGCTACTACAAACCATGTTGGATTTGATGTTCCAAATTCATCTATCTATATAGGAGAGAACAGAGGGAAACCTAAAAATTTAAACTGCTGGTGTAAACGAACGCTTCAACCTAGAAGAACAAAATTTGGTGAGCAAAGAGGGATTTGTGTACTTATCATTACCACCAAGTGTCATCAAGTTTGGGTGAAAAAAAAATTTCTGGTATTTCAGAAACTCGTAATTTCTTGGAAGCTTGGCAACCCCTTACAATGAAAGTGCTTTTCCACAGTCTGTGCCTAGGGCAACTTGAAGAGAAAACAAACATTAGAGATAAAATTGAGAACTACTTTATTTTATCAAGTTTCAAAACCTAGTACAAACCATGTTGGATTTAGAGTTCCAAATTCATCTATCATATAGGAGAGAACAGAGTGAAACCTAAAAATATAAACTGCTACTGTGAACGAACGCTTCAACCTAGAAGAACAAAATTTGGTGAGCCAAGTGGGATTTGTGTACTGGTAATTACCACCAAGTATCATCAAGTTTGGGTGAAAAAACATTTGCTGGTATTTCGGAAGCTCGCAATTTCTTGGAAGCTTGGCAACCACTTTCAATAAAAGTGCTTTTCCACAATCTGTGCCTAGGGCTACTTTAAGAGGAATCAAGTCATACAAAAAAAACTGAGAATTACTTTATTTTGTCGAGTTTCAAAGAACTATTAAAAACGATGTTGTACTTAGAGTTCCAAATTCATCTATCTATATAGGAGCGAACAGAGTGAAACCTAAAAATAAAAACTGCTACTGTGAACGAACGCTTCAACCTAGACGAACAAAATTTGGTGAGCCAAGTGGGATTTGTGTACTGATCAATACCACCAAGTATCATGAAGATTGGGTGAAAAAATATTTGCTGGTATTTCGGACACTCGTAATTTCTTGGACGCTTGGCTAACCCTTTCAATGAAAGTGCTTTTCCACAGTCTCTGATTAGCGCTAATTGAAGAGGAAACAAACCATAGAGACACAACTGAGAACTACATTATTTTGTCAAGTTTCAAAGAGCTACTACAAACCATGTTGGATTTAGAGTTCCAAATTCATCTACCTATGTAGGAGAGAACAGAGTGAAACCTAAAAATAAAAACTGCTACTGTAAAAGAACGCTTCAACCTAGAAGAACAAAATGGTGAGCCAAGTGGGATTTGTGTACTGATCATCACCACCAATTATAATCAAGATTGGGTGAAAAAATGTTTGCTGGTCTTTCGGAAACTCGTAATTTCTTGGAAGCTTGACAACCCCTTTCAATAAAAGTGCTTTTCGCCAGTCTCTGCTTAGGGCTACTTGATGAGTAAACAAACCATAGAGACAAATCTGAGAACTACTTTATTTTGTCAAGTTTCAAAGAGCTACTACAAACCATGTTGCATTCAGAGTTTCAAATTCATCTATCTATATAGGAGAGAACAGAGTGAAACCTAAAAATAAAAACTGCTACTGTAAACGAACGCTTCAAACTTGAAGAACAAAATTGGTGGGCCAAGTGGGATTTGTGTACTGATCATTACCACCAAGTATGATCAAGATTGGGTGAAAAAATATTTGCTGGTATTTCGGAAACTCATAGATTCTGGGACGCTTCCAACCCCTTTCAATGAAAGCTTTTCGCCAGTCTCTGATTTCGACTACATGAAGAGGAAACAAACCATTGAGAAAAAACAAAGAACTGCTTTATTTTCTCAAGTTTCAAAGATATACTACAAACCATGTTGGATTTAGAGTTCCAAATTCATCTATCTATACAGGTGAGAGGAGAGTGAAACCTAAAAATAAAAACTGCTACTGTGAACGAACGCTTCAACCTCGAAAAAAAAAATTTGGTGAGCCAAGTGAATTTGTGTACTGATCATTACCACCAAGTATCATCAAGATTGGGTGAAAAAATATTTGCTGGTATCTCGGAAAATCGTAATTTCTTGGAAGCTTGACAGCCCCTTTCAATGAAAGTGCTTTTCGCCAGTCTCTGCTTAGGGCTAATTGAAGAGGAAACAAACCATAGAGACAAAACTGAGAACTACGATATTTTGTCAGGTTTCAAAAGCTACTACAAATCATGTTGGATTTAGAGTTCCCAATTCATCTATCATATAGGAGAGAACAGAGTGAAACCTAAAAATATAAACTGCTACTGTGAACGAACGCTTCACCCTAGAAGAACAAAATTTGGTGAGCCAAGTGGGATTTGTGTACTGATCATTACCAGCAAGTATCATCAAGTTTGGGTGAAAAAATATTTGCTGGTATTTCGGAAGCTCGCAAATTCTTGGAAGCTTGGCAACCACTTTCAATGAAAGTGCTTTTCCACAGTCTGTGACTAGGGCTACTTTAAGAGGAATCAAGTCTGAATCAAAGCTGAGAATTAATTATTTTGTCAAGTTTCAAAGAGCTATTAAAAACGATGTTGGACTTAGAGTTCCAAATTCATCTATCTATATAGGAGAGAACAGAGTGAAACCTAAAATTAAAAACGGCTACTGTGAACGAACGCTTCAACCTAGATGAACAAAATTTGGTTAGCCAAGTGGGATTTGTGTACTGATCAATACTACCAAGTATCATGAAGATTGGGTGAAAAAATATTTGCTGGTGTTTCAGACACTCATAATTTCATGGAAGCTTGGCTAACCCTTTCAATGAAAGTGCTTTTCCACAGTCTCTGATTAACGCCAATTGAAGAGGAAACAAACCATAGAGACACAACTGAGAACTACTTTATTTTGTCAAGTTTCAACGAGCAACTAGAAACCATGTTGGATTTAGAGTTCCAATTTCATCTATCAGTATAGGAGAGAATAGAGTGAAACCAAAAATAAAAACTGCTACTGCAAATAACGCTTCAACCTAGAAGAAGAAAATTTGCTGAGCCAAGTTTTATTTGTTTACTGATCATTACCTCCAAGTATCATCAAGATGGGGTGAAAGAATATTTGCTGGTATTTAGGAAACTCGTAATTTCATGGAAGATTGGCAACCCCTTTCAATGAAAGTGCTTTTCGCCAGTCTCTGATTAGGGCTACTTGAAGAGTAAACAAACCATAGAGACAAAACTGAGAACTACTTTATTTTGTCAAGTTTCAAAGAGCTACTAGAAACCATGTTGGATTTAGAGTTCCAAATTCGTCTATCTATATAGGAGAGAACAGTGTGAATCCTAAAAATAAAAACTGCTACTGTAAACGAACGCCTCAACCTAGAAGAACAAAATATGGTGAGCCAAGTGGGATTGGTATACTGATCATTACCTCCATGTGATCAAGATTGGTTGAAAAAATATTTGCTGGTATTTCGGAGACTCGTAGATTCTAGGACGTTTCCAACCCCTTTCAATGAAAGTTCTTTTCGCCAGTCTCTGATTAGGGCTACTTGAAGAGGAAACAAACCATAGAGACAAAACTAAGTGCTACTAATTTTGTCAAGTTTCAAAGAGCTACTACAAACCATGTTGGATTTAGAGTTCTAAATTTGTCTATCGATATAAGAGAGAACAGAGTGAAACCTAAAAATAAAAACTGCTACTGTAAAGAAACGCTTCAACCTCGAAGAACAAAATTTGGTGAGCCTAGTGGGATTTGTGTACTGATCACTACCATCAAGTATCATCACGATTGGGTTAAAAAATATTTTCTGGTATTTTGGAAACTCGTAATTACTTGGAAGCTTGGCAACCCCTTTCAATGATAGTGCTTTTCCACAAGCTCTGCATAGGTCTACATGAAGAGGAAACAAACCATAGAGACAAAACTGAGAACTACGTTTTTTGTCAAGTATCAAAGAGCTGCTACAATCCATGTTGGATTTAGAGTTTCAAATTCATCTATCTGTATAGGAGAGAACAGAGTGTAACCTAAAATAAAACTGCTACTGTAAATAACCTTCAACATAGAAGAACAAAATTTGGTGAGCCAAGTGTGATTTGTGTACTGATGATTACCACCAAGTATCATCAATATTGGGTGAAAAAATATTTGCTGGTATTTCGGAAACTCGTAATTTCCTGGAAGCTTCGCAACCCCTTTAAATTAAAGTGCTTTTCCACAGGCTCTGCATAGGTCTACATGAAGAGGAAACAAGCCATAGAGACAAAACTGAGAACTACTTTATTTTGTCATGTTTCAAAGAGCTACTACAAACCATGTTGGATTTAGAGTTTCAAATTCATCTATCTGTATAGGAGAGAACACGGAGAAACCTAAAAATAAAAACTGCTACTGTAAATAACCTTCCATCTAGAAGAAAAAAATTTGGTGAGCCAAGTGGGATTTGTGTAGTGATGATTACCACCATTATCATCAAGATTGGGTGAAAAAATATTTGCTAGTATTTCAGAAACTCGTAGATTCTTGGACGCTTGCCAACCCCTTTCAATGAAAGGGCTTTTCGCCAGTCTCTGATTAGGGCTACTTGAAGAGTAAACAAATCATAGAGACAAAACTGAGAACTACTATATTTTTCAAGTTTCAAAGAGCTACTACAAACCATGTTGGATTTAGAGTTCCAAGTTCATCTATCTGTATAAGAAAGAACAGAATGAAACGTAAAAATAAAAACTGCTACTGTGAACGAATGCTTCAACCTAGAAGAACAAAATTTGGTGACCCAAGTGGGATTTGTGTACTGATCATCACCTGAAAGTATCATCAGATTGGGTGAAAAAATATTTGCTGGTATTTCGGAAACTTGTAATTTCTTGGAAGATTGCAACCCATTTTAATGAAACTGCTTTTCCACCGACTCTGCATAGGGCTACTTGAAGAGGAAACAAACCATATAGACAAAACTGAGAACTACTTAACTTTGTCAAGATTCAATTTTCAAAGAGCTACTACAAACCATGTTGGATTTAGAGACCCAAATTTATTTATCTATATAGTAGAGAACAGAGTGAAACCTAAAAATAAAAACTGCTACTGTGAATGAATGCTTCAACCTAGAAGAACAAAACTTGGTGAGCCAAGTTAGATTTTTGTACTGATCATTCCTACCAAGTGTCATCAAGATTGGCGAAGAAATATTTTCTGGTATTTCGGAAACTCGTAGATTCTTGGATGCTTGCGAACCCCTTTCAATGAAAGTGCTTTCGCCACTCTCTGATTAGGGCTACTTGAAGAGGAAACAAACCATAGAGACAAAACAGAGAACTACTTTATTTTTTCATGTTTCAAAGAGCTACTACAAACCATGTTGGATTTAGAGTTCCAAATTCATCTATCTATATAGGAGAGAATAGAGTGAAACCTAAAAAAAAAACTGCTACTCTAAACGAACGCTTCAAAATAGAAGAACAAAATTTGGGGAGCCACGTGGGATTTGTGTACTGATCATTACCACCAAGTATCATCAAGGTTGGGTGAAAAAATATTTGCTGGAATTTCGGAAACTCGTAGATTCTTGGACGCTTGCCAACCCCTTTCAATGAATGTGCTTTTCGCCAGTCTCTGATTAGGGCTACTTGAAGAGTAAACAAACCATAGAGACAAAACTGAGAACTACTTTATTTTGTCAAGTTTCAAAGAGCTACTACATACCATGTTGGATATAGAGTTTCAAATTCAACTATCTATATAGGAGAGAACAGAGTGAAACCTAAAAATGAAAACTGCTACTGTAACGAACGCTTCAACCTAGAAGAACAAAATTTGGTGAGCCAAGTGGGAATTGTGTACTGATCTTTACCACCAAGTATCATCAAGATTGGGTGAAAAAATATGTGCTGTTATTTAGGAAACTCATAATTTCTTGGAAGCTTGGCAACCCTTTCAATGAAAGTGCTTTTCCACAGTCTCTGATTAGGGCTCCTTGAAGATGAAGCAAACAAAAAGACAAAACTCAGAAGTACTTTATTTTGTGAAGGTTCAAAGAGCTACTACAAACCATGATGGATTTAGAATTCCAAATTCATCTATCTATATAGGAAACAACAAAGTGAAACCTAAAAATAAAAACTGCTACTGTAAACGAGCACTTCAACCTACAAGAACAAAATTTGGTGAGCCAAGAGGGATTTGTGTACTGTTCATTACCATTATGTATCATCAAGAGTGGGTGAAAAAATATTTTCTGGTATTTCGGAAACTCGTATTTCTTGAAAGGTTATCAATTCCTTTCAATGAAAGTGCTTTTGCCTGCCTCTGCTTAGGGCTATTTGAAGAGGAAACAATCCATAGAGACAAAACTGAGAACTACATTATTTTGTCAAGTTTCAAAGAGCTACTACAAACCATGTGGATTTAGTGTTCCAAATTCCTCTATCTATATAGGAGAGACAGAGTGATACCTAAAAATAAAAACTCCTACTGTAAACGAAAGCTTCAACCTAGAAGAACAAAATATGGTGAGCCAAGTGGGATTGGAATAGTAATCATTACCACCCCTTATGATCAAGATTGGTTGAAAAATATTTGTTGGTATTTCGGAAACTCATAGATTCTAGGACGCTTCCAAAACCTTTCAATGTAAGTGCTTTTCGCCAGTCTCTGATTAGGGCTACTTGAAGAGGAAACAAACCATAGAGAAAAAACTGAGAACTACATTTATTTTATGAAGTTTTAAAGAGCTACTACAAACCATGTTGGATTTAAAGTTCCAAATTCATCTATCTATATAGGAGAGAACAGAGTGAAACCTAAAAATAAAAAGGGCTACTGTAAACCAACGCTTCAAACTACAAGAACAAAATTTGATGAGCCAAGTGGGATTTTTGTACTGATCATTACCACCAAGTATCATCAAGATTCGGTGAAAAAATATTTGCTGGTATTTAAAAACTCGTAGATTCTTGGACGCTTGCTATCTGCTTTCAATGAAAGTGCTTTTCGCCAGTATCTGATTAGGGCTACTTGAAGAGGAAACAAACCATAGAGACAAAACTGAGAAATATTTTTTTGTCAAGTTTCGTAGAGCTACTGCAACCATGTTTGATTTAGAGTTCCAAATCCATCTATCTCTATAGGAGAGAACCGAGGGAAACCTAAAAATAAAAACTGCTACTGTAAACGAACGCTTCAACCTAGAAGCACAAAATTTGGTGAGCGATGTGGGAGTTGTGTACTGATCATTAGCACCAGGTATCATCAAGATTGGGTGAAAAAATATTTGCTGGTATTTCGAAAACTCGTAATTTCTTGGAAGCTTTGCAACCCCTTTCAATGAAAATGCTTTTCCACAGTCTCTGCATAGGGCTCCTTGAAGACGAAACAAACCATTAAGACAAATTGAGAACTACATTACCTTTCATGTTTCAAAGAGCTACTACAAACCATGTTGGATTTAGAGTTCCAAATTCATATATCTATATAGGAGAGAACAAAGTGAAACCTAAAATTACAAACTGCTACTGTAAACGAACGCTTCAACCTACAAGAACAAAACTTGGTGAGCCAAGTGGGATTTGTGCACTGATTATTACCACCAAGTATCATCAAGATTGGGTGAAAAAATATTTGCTGGTATTTTGGAAACTAGTAATTTCTTGGAATCTTGGCAACCCCTTTCAATGACAGTGCTTTTCCACAGTCTGAGCCTAGGGCTACTTGAAGAGGAAACAAACCTTAGAGACAAAACTGAGAACTACTTTATTTTTTCAAGTTTCAAAGAGCTACTGCAATCCATGTTGGATTTAGAGTTTCAAATTCATCTATCAATATAGAAGACAACAGAGTGAAACCTAAAAATAAAAACTGCTACTGTAAACGAGTTCTTCAACCTAGAAGAACAAAATTTGGTGGAGCCAAGTGGGATTTGTGTACTGATCATCACCATCAAGTATCATCAAGATTGGGTGAAAAATATTTCCTGGTATTGCGGAAACTCGTAATTTCTTGGGAGATTGGCAACCCCTTTCATGAAAGTGCTTTTCCACAGTCTCTGCATAGGGCTACTTGAAGAGGAAGCAAACCTAGAGACAACACTGAGAACTACTTTATTTGTCAAGTTTCAAAGAGCTACTACAATCCATGTTCGAATCAGAGTTCCAAATTCATCTATCTATATAGGGGAGAACATCGTGAATCCTAACAATAAACACTGCTACTGTTAACGAACCCTTCAACCTAGAAGAACAAAATTAGGTGAGCCAAGTGGGAATTGTGTACTGATCATTACCACCAAGTATCATCAAGTTTAGGTGAAAAAATATTTGCTGGTATTTCAGAAACTCCTAATTTCTTGGAAGTGTGGCAAACCCTTTCAATGAAAGTGCTTTTCCACAGTCTGTGCCTTGGTCTACTTGAAGAGGAAACAAACCTTAGAGACAAAACTGAGAACTACTTCATTTTGTGAAGATTCTAAAAACTACTACAAACCATGTTGGATATAGAGTTCCAAATTCATCTATCTATATAGAAGAGAACAGAGTGAAACCTAAAATAAAAACTGCTACTGTAAACGAACTCTTCAACCTACAAGAACAAAACTTAGTGAGCCAAGTGGGATTTGTGCACTGATCATTATCACCAAGTATCATCAAGATTGGGTGAAAAAATATTTGCTGGGATTTCGGATACTCGTAGAACTTGGACGCTTGCCAACCCCTTTCAATGAAAGTGCTTTTCCACAGTCTCTGCTCAGGACAGCTTGAAGAGGAAACAAATCATAGAGACAAAACTGAGAACTCTTTATTTTGTCAAGTTTAATAGAGCTTCTACAAACCATGTTGGACTTAGAGTTCCAAATTCATCTATCTATATACAAGAGAATAGAGGAAAACCTAAATAGAAAAACTGCTATTGTAAACGAACGCTTCAACCTAGAAACACAAAATTTGGTGAGTCAAGTGGGATTTGTGTACTGATCATTACCACCAAGTATCATCACGATTGGGCAAAAAAATATTTGCGGGTATTTCGGAAACTCGTAGATCTTGGACGCTTTCCAACCCCTTTCAATATAAGTGCTATTCGCCAGTCTCTGATTAGGGCTACTTAAAGAGAAAACAAACCATAGAGACAAAACTGAGAACTACTTTATTTAGTCAAGTTTCAAAGACCTACTACAAACAATGCTTGATTTAGAGTTCCAAATTCATCTATCTATATAGGAGAGAACAGAGTGAAAAATAAAAATACATACTCCTACTGTAAACGAACGCTTCAACCTAGAAGAACAAATTTTGGTGAGCCAAGTGGGATTTGTGAAGTGATCATTACCACCAAGTATCATCAAGATTGGGTGACAAAATATTTGCTTCTATTTCGGAAACTCATATTCTCTTGGAAGCTTGGCAACCACTTTCAATGAAAGTGCTTTTCCACAGTCTCTGCATAGGGCTACTTGAAGACGAAACAAACCATAGAGACAAATTGTGAACTACATTACCTGTCATGTTTCAAAGAGCTACTACAAACCATGTTGGATTTAGAGTTACAAATTCATATATCTATATAGGAGAGAACAGAGTGAAACCTAAATAGAAAAACTGCAACTGTAAACGAATGCTGCAAGTTACAAGAACAAAATTTGGTGAGCCAACTCCGATTTGTGCACTGATCATTATCACCAAGTATCATTAAGATTGGTTGAAAAAATATTTTCTGGTATTTTGGAAACTCGTAATTTCGTGGAAGCTTGGCAACCCTTTCAATGAAAGTGCTGTTCCACAGTCTCTGATTAGGGCTATGTGAAGAGGAACAAACCATAGAGAAAAAACTGAGAACAACTTTATTTTCTCAAGTTTCAAAGAGCTACTACAAATCATGTTGGATTTAGAGTTCCAAATTCATCTATCTATATAGGAGAGAACAGAGTGAAACCTAAAAATAAATACTGTTTCTGTAAACGAACGCTTCAACCTAGAAGATAAAATTTGGTGTGCCAAGTGGGGATTTGTGTACTGATCATTACCACCAAGTATCATCAAGATTGGGCTAAAAACATTTGCTGGTATTTCGGAAAATCGTATATCCTTGGACACTTGCCAAACCCTTTCAATGAAAGTGCTTTTCCACAGTTTTACTCAGGGCTACTTTAAGGGGAAAAAAACAGCAGAGACAAAACTGAGAACTACTTAATTTTGTCAAGTTTCAAAGAGCTACTACAAACCATGTTGGATTTAGAGTTCCAAATTAAACTATCTATAGAGGAGAGAATGAGGGAAACCCAAAAATAAAAAACTGCTACTTTAAAGGAACGATTCAACCTAGAAGAACAAAATTTGTTGAGCCAAGTCAGATTTGTGTACTGATTATTACCACCAAGTATCATCAAGATTGCGCGAAAAAATATTTCCTGCTATTTTGGAAACTAGTTAGATTCTTGGACGCTTCCCAACCCCTTTCAATGAAAGTGCTTTTCCACAGTCTCTGCTCGAGGTACTTGAGGAGGAAACAATCCATAGAGACAAAACTGAGAACTAAATTTTTTTGTCAAGTTTCATAGAGCTACTACAAACCATGTTTAGTTTAGAGTCCCAAATTCATCTATCTATATAGGACAGAACAGAGGGAAACCTAAAAATAAAAACTGCTACTTTAAACGAAAGCTTCAACCTAGAAGCACAAAATTTGGTGAGCCAAGTGCGTTTGTGTACTGATCATTACCACCAGGTATCATCAAAATTGGATGAAAAAATATTTGCTGGTATATCGAAAACTCATAATTTCTTGGAAGATTGGCAACCCCTTTCAATGAAGTGCTTTTCCACAGTCTCTGTTTAGGGCTACTTGAAGAGGAAACAAACCATAGATACAAAACTGAGAACTACATTATCTTGTAAAGTTTCAAAGAGCTACTACAACCATGTTGGATTTAGAGTTCCAAATTCATATATCTATATGGGAGAGAATCGAATGAAACCGAAAAAGAAATACTGCTACTTTAAACGAACGCTTCAACCTACAAGAACAAAATTTGGTGAGCCAAGTGGGATTTGTGTACTGATCATTACCACCAAGTATCATCAAGATTGGGTGAAAAAATATTTGCTGGTATTTTGGAAACTCATAATTTCTTGGAAGCATGGCAAACCCTTTCAAAAAAGTGCTGTTCCACAGTCTCTGATTAGGGTTACTTGAAGAGGAACAAACCATACAGAAGAAAACTGAGAACTACTTTATTTTGTCAAGTTTCAAAGAGCTACTACAAACCATGTTGAATTTGAGTTCCAAATTCATTTATCTATATAGGAGACAACAGAGTGAAACCTAAAAATACAAACTGCTACTGTAAACGAACGATTCAACCTAGAAGCACAAAATTTGGTGAGCCAAGTGGGATTTGTGTACTGATCATAAACACCAAGTATCATCAAGATTGGGCGAAAGAATATTTGCTGGTATTGCGGAAACTCGTAGATCTTGGACGCTTGCCAACCCCTTCCAATGAAAGTGCTTTTGGCTAGTTTCTCATTAGGGCTACTTGAAGAGGAAACATACCATAGAGACAAAAACTTATAACTACTTTATATTGTCATGTTTCATAGAGCTACTACAAACCATTTTGGATTTAGTGTTCCAAATTCATCTATCTATATAGGAGAGAACGGAGGGAAACTTAAAAATAAAACTGCTACTGTAAAAGAAAGCTTCAACCTAGAAGCACAAAATTTGGTGAGCCAAGTGGGATTTGTGTACTGATCATTACCACCAAGTATCATCAAGATTGGGTGAAAAAATATTTGCTGGTATTTGGAAACTCGTAATTTCTTGGAAGCTTGGCAACCTTTTTCAATCAAAGTGCTTTTCCACAGTCTCTGCTTAGGGCTACATGAAGAGGAAACAAAAAATAGAGAAAAACTGAGAACTATTTTATTTTGTCAAGTTTCGAAGAGTTACTACAAACCATGTTGGATTTAGAGTTCCAAATTCATCTACCTATATAGGAGACAACAGAGTGAAACCTAAAATAAAAACTCCTACTGTAAACGAACGCTTCTACCTAGAAGAACAAAATTTGGTGAGGTAAGTGTGATTTGTGTACTGATCATTACCACCAAATATATCAAGATTGGGTGAAAAAATATTTGCTTTTATTTCGGAAACTCGTAGATTCTTGGACCCTTGCCAACCCCTTTCAATGAAAGTGCTTTTCGCTAGTCTCTGATTAGGGCTACTTGAAGAGGAACCAAACATAGAGACATAACTGAGAACTACTTCATTTTGTCAATTTCAAAGAGCTACTACAAATCATGATGGATTTAGAGTTCCAAATTCATTTATCTATATAAAGGTGAGCAGAGAGATACCTAAAAATAACAACTGCTACTGTAAAAGAACTCTTCAAACTAGAAGAACAAAATTTGGTGACCCAAGTGGGATTTTTGTACTGATCATTACCCCCAAGTGTCATCATGATTGGGTGCAAAAATATTTGCTGGTATTTCGGAAACTCTTGGATTGTTGGACGCTTGCCAAACCCTTTCACTGAAAGTGCTTTTCCACAGTTCTGCTCAGGCTACTTTAAGAGGAAACAAACCATAGAGACAAACTGAGAGTTCTTTATTTTGTCAAGTTTCATAGAGCTACTACAAACCATCTTGGATTTAGAGTTCCAAATTCATCCAACTATATATAAGACAACAGAGTGAAACCTAACAATAAAAACTGCTACTGTAAAAGAACGCTTCAACCTAGAAGACCAAAATTTGGTGAGCCAAGTGAGATTTGTGTACTGATCATTACCACCAAGTATCATCAAGATTGGACGAAAAAGTATTTGCTGGTATTTCGGAAACTCCTAATATCTTGGAAGCTTGGCAAACACTTTCAAAGAAAGTACTTTTCCACTGTCTGTGCCTAGGGCTAATGAAGAGGAAACATACCTTAGAGACAAAACTGAGAACTTCTTTATTTGTCAAGTTTCAAAGAGCTACTACAAACCATGTTGGATTTAGTGTTCCCAATTCATCTATTTATATTGGAGAGATCAGAGTGAAACCTAAAAAGAAAAACTGCTACTGTAAACGAACGCTTCAACCTAGAAGAACAACATTTGGTGAGCACAGTGGGATTTGGTTCATGTTCATGAAAAAATATTTGATGGTATTTCGGAAACTCGTAAATTTCTTGGAAGCTTGGCAACCCCTTTCAATGAAAGTGCGTTTCCACAGTCTCTGGTTAGGGCTACTTGAAGAGAAAACAAACCATAGAGACAAAACTGAGAACTTCTTTATTTTTTCAAGTTTCAAAGAGCTACTACAAACCATGTTGGATTTATAGTTCCAAAATCATCTCTCTATATAGGAGAGAACAGAGTGAAACCTAAAAATAAAAACTGCTATTGTAAAAGAACGCTTCAACCTAAAAGAACAAAATATGGTGAGCCAAGTGGGATTTGTGTACTGATCATCACCATCAAGTATTATCAAGATTGGGTGAAAAAATATTTGCTGGTATTTCGGAAACTCGTTATTTCTTGGAAGCTTGGCCACTCCATTCAATGAAAGTGCTTTTCCACAGTCTCTGCTTAGGGCTACTTGAAGAGGAAACAAACCATAGATACAAAACTGAGGACTACTTTATTTTGCCATGTTTCAAAGAGCTACTACAAAGGATGTTTGATTTAGAGTTCCAAATTCATCTATCTATATAGGAAAGAACAGAGTGAAACCTAAAAGTAAAAAGCTACTGTAAACGAATGCTTCAACCTGGAAAATAAAATTTGGTGAGCCAAGGGGATTTGTATACTGATCATTACCAACAAGTATGGTCAAGATTGGGTTGAAAAAAATATTTGCTGGTATTTCGGAAACCCGTAGATTCTAGGACGCTTCCAACCGCTTTCAATGAAATTGCTTTTTGCCAGTCTCTGATTAGGGCTAATTGAAGAGTAAATAAACCATAGAGACAAAACTGAGAACTTCTTTATTTTGTCAAGTTTCAAAGAGCTACTACAAACAATGTTGGATTTAGAGTTCCAAATTCATCTATCTACATAGAGGACAACAGAGTGTAATCTAAAAATAAAAACTGCTACTGTAAATGAAACCTTCAACCTAAAAGAACAAAATTTGGTGAGCCATGTGGGATTTGTGTACTGATCACTAACACCAAGTATCATCAAGATTGGCAAAAAAATATTTGCTGGTATTTCGGAAACTCGTAGATTTTTGGACGCTTGCCAATCCCTTTCAATGAAAGTGCTTTTCGCCAGTCTCTGATTATGGCTACTTGAATAGTAAACAAGCCATAGAGACAAAACTGAGAAATACTTTATTTTGTCAAGTTTCAAAGAGCTACTACAAACCATGTTGGACTTAGCGTTCCAAATTCATCTATCTGTATAGGAGAGAATAGAGTGAAACCTAAAAATAAAAACTGCTACTGTGTACGAATGCTTCAACCTAGAAGAAAAAAATTTGGTGAGCCAAGAGGGATTTGTGTACTGATCACTACCATCAAGTATCATCAAGATAGGGTGAAAAAATAATTGCTGGTATTTCGGAATCTCGTAATTTCTTGGAAGCTTGGCAACCCCTTTCAATGAAAGTGCTTTTCCACATTCTCTGCATAGGGATACTTGAAGAGGAAACAAACAGTAGAGACAAAACTGAGAACTACTTCATTTTGTCAAGTTTCAAAGAGCTACTACAAACCATGTTGGATTTAGAGTTCCAAATTCATCTATCTACATAGAGGACAACAGAGTGAAACCTAAAAATAAAAACTGCCACTGTAAACGAATGCTTCAACCTAGAAGAACCAAATTTGGTGAGCCAAGTGGGATTTGTGTACTGATCATTACCACCAAGTATAATCAAGTTGGGTGAAAAAATATTTGCTGGTATTTCGGAAAATCGTAGATCTTGGACACTTGCCAACCCCTTTAAATGAAAGTGTTTTTAGCCAGTCGCTGATTAGGTCTACATGAAGAGGAAACAAACCATAGAGAAAAAACTGACAACTACTTAATTATATCAAGTTTCAAAGAGCTAATACAAACGATGTTGGATTTAGAGTTCCAAATTCATCTATCTATATACGAGAGAACAGAGTGAAACCAAAAATACAAACTGCTACTGTAAACGAACGCTTCAACCTAGAAGGACAAATTTTGGTGAGCCAAGGGGGATTTGTGCACTGATCATTTCCACCCAGTATGATCAAGATTGGGTGAAAAAATATTTGCTGGTATTCGGAAAATCGTAGATTCTTCGACGCTTGCCATCCCCTTTCAATGAAAGTGCTTTACACCAGTCTCTGATTAGGGCTAATTGAAGAGGAAACAAACCATTGAGACAAAACTGAGAACTACTTTATTTTGTCAAGTTTCAAAGAGCTACTACAAAAGATGTTGGATATAGAGTTCCAAATTCATCTATCTATATAGGAGAGAACAGAGTGAAACCTAAAAATATAAACTGCTACTGCAAACGAACGCTTCAACCTAGAGGAACAAAATATGGTGAGCCAAGTGGGATTGGTATACTGATCATTAGCACCAAGTATGACCAAGTTTTGGTGAAAAAATATTTGCTGGTATTTCGGAAACTCGTAAATTCTTGGACACTTGCCAATCCCTTTCAATGAAATTGCTTTTCACCAGTCTCTGATTAGGGCTACTTGACGAGGAAACAAACCATAGAGACAAATCTGACAACTACTTTATTTTGTCAAGTTTCAATGAGCTACTACAAACCATGTAGGATTTAGATTTCCAAATACATCTATCTTTATAGGAGAAAACAGATGAAATCTAAAAATAAAAACAGCTACTGTGAATGAATGCTTCAACATAGAAGAGAAAAATTTGGTGAGCCAAGTGGGACTTGTGTACTGATCACTGCCAACAAGTATCATCAAGATTGGGTGAGAAAATATATGCTGGTATTTCGGAAATTCGTAATTTCTTCGAAGCTTGGCAACCCATTTCAATGAAAGTGCTTTTCGGCAGTCTCCGCTTAGGGCTACATGAAGAGGAAAGGAACCATGGAGACAAAACTGAGAACTACTTTATTTTGTCAAGTTTCAAAGAGCTACTAAAAACCATGTTGGATTTATAGTTCCAAATTCATCTATCTATATAGGAGAGAACAGAGTGAATCCTAAAAATAAAAACTGCTACTGTAAACGAACGCTTCAACGTAGAAGAACAAAATTTGGTACGCCAAGTGGAATTTGTGTCCTGATCATTACCACCAAGTATCATCAACATAAGGTGAAAAAATATTTGCTGGTATTTCGGAAACTAGTGATTTCTTGGAAGCTTGGCCACCCCTTTCAATGAAAGTGCTTTTCCACAGTCTCTGCTTAGGGCTACTTGAAGAGGAAACAAACAATTGAGAGAAACTGAGAACTACTTTATTTTTCAAGATTCAAAGAGCTACTACAAACCATGTTGGATTTAGAGTTCCAAATTCATCTATCTATATAGGAGAGAACAGAGTGAAACCTAAAAATAAACACTGCTACTGTAAAAGAACGCTTTATCCTGGAAAAACAAAATTTGTTGAGCCAAGGGGATTTGTATACTGATCCTTACCAACAAGTATGATCAAGATTCGGTGAAAAAATATTTGCTGGTATTTCGGAAACCCGTAGATTCTTGGACGCTTCCAAACTTTTTCAATGAAAGTGCTTTTTGCCAGTCTCTGCTTAAAGCTACTTGAAGATGAAAAACCATAGAGACAAAACTGAGAACTACTTTATTTTGTCAAGTTTCAAAGAGCTACTTCAAACCATGTTGGATTTAGAGTTCCAAATTCATCTATCTATATAGGAGAGAACAAAGTGAAACCTAAAGATAAACACTGCTACTGTAAACGAGCGCTTTAACCTAGAAAAAAGAAATTTGGTGAGCCAAGTGGGATTTGTGTACTGAGCAGTACCACAAAGTATCATCAAGATTGGTTGAAAAAATATTTGCTGGTATTTCGGAAACTCATAATTTCTTGGAAGATTATCAACCCTTTTCAATGAAAGTGCTTTTGGCTAGTCGATTATTAGGGATAAGTGAAGAGAAAACACACCATAGAGACAAAACTAAGAACTACTTTATTTTGTGAAGATTCAAAGAGCTACTACAAACCATGTTGCATGTAGAGTTACAAATTCATCTATCTATATACGAGAGAACAGAGTGAAACCTAAAAATACAAACTGCTGCTGTAAACGAACGTTTCAACCTAGAAGAACAATTTTTGGAGAGCCAAGTGGGATTTGTGTACTAATCATTACCACCAAGTCTCATCAAGATTGGGTGAAAAAAATATTTGTTGGTATTTTGGAAACTCATAATTTCTTGGAAGCTTGGCAACCCAGTTCAATGAAAGTGCTTTTCCACAGTCTCTGAATAGGGCTATTAAAGAGGGAAAAACCATAGAGAAAAAAATGAGTAATACTTTATTTTGTCAAGTTTCAAAGAGCTACTAAAAACCATGTTAGATTTAGTGTTCCAAATTCATCTATCTATATATGAGAGATCAGAGTGAAACCTAAATATACAAAATGCTGCTGTAAACGAATGCTTCAACCTAGAAGAACAATTTTGGTGAGCCAAGTGGGATTTGTCTTCTGATCATTACCATCAAGTATGATCAAGATTGTGTGAAAAATATCTCTGGGATTTCGGAAAATCTTAGATTTTTGGACGCTTGACAACCCCTCTCAATGAAACTGATTTTCGCCAGTGTCTGATTAGGGCTAATTGAAGAGTGAACAAACCATAGAGACAAAACGGAGAATTACTTTATTTTGTCAAGTTTCAAGCAGCTACTACAAATCATGTTGGATTTAAAGTTCCAAATTCATCTATCTGTATAGGAGACAACAGAGTGAAACGTAAAAATAGAAAATGCCTCTGTAAACGAACGCTTAAACCTAGAAGAACAAAATTCGGTGAGGCAAGTGGGAATTGTGTACTGGTCATTACCACCAAGTATCAACAAGATTGGGTGAAAAAATATTTGCTGGTATTTCGGAAACACGTAGATTCTAGGACGCTTCCAATCCCTTTCAATGTAAGTGCTTTTCGCCAGTCTCTGATTAGGGCTACTTGAAGAGGAAACAAACCATAGAGAAAAAACTGAGAACTACTTTATTTTATGAAGTTTCAAAGAGCTACTACCAACCATGTTGGATTTAGTGTTCCAAATTCACCTACCTATATAGGACAGAACAGAGTGAAACCTAAAAATAAAAACTGCTACTGTAGACGAACCCTTCAACCTACAAGAACAAAATTTGGTGTGGCACGTGGGATTTATGTACTGATCATTACCAAGAAGTATCATCAAGATTGGGTGAAAAACTATTTGCTGGTATTTCGGAAACTCGTAATTTCTTGGAAGCTTGGCAAATAATTTCAATGAAACTGCTTTTCCACAGTATCTGCATAGGGCTACTTCAGGAGGAAACAAACCATAGAGACAAAACTGAGAACTACTTTATTTTATCAAGTTTCATAGAGCTACTACAAACCATGTTGGATTTAGTGTTCCAAAATCATCTATTTATATAGGAGAGAACAGAGGGAAACCTACATATAAAAACTGCTACTGAAAATGAACGCTTCAACCTAGAAGAACAAAATTTGGTGAGCCAAGTGGGATTTGTATACTGATCATTACTACCAAGTATCATCAAGATTGGTTGAAAAAATATTTGCTGGTATTTCGGAAATTCGTAATTTCTAGAAGCTTGGCAAACCCTTTCAATGAAAGTGCTTTTCCCCAGTCTCTGCTTAGGGCTATTGAAGAGGAAACAAACCATAGAGACAAAACGGAAAACTACTTTATTTTATCAAGTTTCAAAGAGCTACTACAAACCATGTTGGATTTAGAGTTCCGAATTCATCTATCTATATAGGAGAGAAGGGAGGGAAACCTGAAAAGAAAAACTGCTACTGTAAACAAATGCTTCAAACTAGAAGCACAAAATATAGTGAGCCAAGTGTCTTTGTGTACTGATCTTTACCACCAAGTATCATCAAGATTGGATGAAAAAATATTTGCTGACATTTCGGAAACTCGTAATTTCTTTTAAGGTCGGCAACCCCTTTCAAAGAAAGTGCTTTTCGCCAGTCTCTGCTTAGGGCTACTTGAAGAGGATAGAAACCATAGAGAAAAAAATGAGAACTACTTTATTTTGTCAACTTTCAAAGATCTACTACAAACCATATTGGATATAGTGTTCCAAATTCCTCTATCTATATACGAGAGAACTGAGTGAAACCTAAAAATACAAAATGCTGCTGTAAACGAACGCTTCAACCTAGAAGAACAATTTTTGGTGAGCCAAGTGGGATTTGTCTTCTGATCATTACCATCAAGTATGATCAAGATTGGGTGAAAAATATCTCTGGGATTTCGGAAAATCTTAGATTTTTGGACGCTTGACAACCCCTCTCAATGAAACTGCTTTTCGCCAGTGTCTGATTAGGGCTAATTGAAGAGTAAACAAACCATAGAGACAAAACGGAGAATTACTTTATTTTGTCAAGTTTCAAGCAGCTACTACAAATCATGTTGGATTTAAAGTTCCAAATTCATCTATCTATATAGGTGACAACAGAGTGAAACCTAAAAATAAAAACTGCCTCTGTAAACGAACGCTTAAACCTAGAAGAACAAAATTCGGTGAGGTAAGTGGGAATTGTGTACTGGTCATTACCACCAAGTATCAACAAGATTGGGTGAAAAAATATTTGCTGGTATTTCAGAAACACGTAGATTCTAGGACGCTTCCAATCCCTTTCAATGTAAGTGCTTTTCGCCAGTCTCTGATTAGGGCTACTTCAAGAGGAAATAAACCATAGAGAAAAAACTGAGAACTACTTCATTTTATGAAGTTTCAAAGAGCTACTACAAACCATGTTGGATTTAGTGTTCCAAATTCATCTACCTATATAGGACAGAACAGAGTGAAACCTAAAAATAAAAACTGCTACTGTAGACGAACCCTTCAACCTACAAGAACAAACTTTGGTGAGGCAAGTGGGATTTGTGTACTGATCATTACCAAGAAGTATCATCAAGATTGGGTGAAAAACTATTTGCTGGTATTTTGGAAACTCGTAATTTCTTGGAAGCTTGGCAAATAATTTCAATGAAACTGCTTTTCCACAGTATCTGCATAGGGCTACTTTAAGAGGAAACAAACCATAGAGACAAAACTGAGAACTACTTTATTTTATCAAGTTTCATAGAGCTACTACAAACCATGTTGGATTTAGTGTTCCAAAATCATCTATTTATATAGGAGAGAACAGAGGGAAACCTACAAATAAAAACTGCTACTGAAAATGAACGCTTCAAACTAGATGAACAAAATTTGGTGAGCCAAGTGGGATTTGTATACTGATCATTACCACCAAGTATCATCAAGATTGGTTGAAAAAATATTTGCTGGAATTTCGGAAACTCGTAATTTCTTGGAAGCTTGGCAAATAATTTCAATGAAAGTGCTTTTCCACAATATCTGCATAGGGCTGCTTTAAGAGGAAACAAACCATAGAGAAAAAACTTAGAACTACTTTATTTTATCAAGTTTCATAGAGCTACTACAAACCATGTTGGATTTAGTGTTCCAAAATCATCTATTTATATAGGAGAGAACAGAGGGAAACCTAAAAATAAAAACTGCTACTGAAAATGAATGCTTCAACCTAGAAGGACAAAATTTGGTGAGCCAAGTGGGATTTGTGTACTGATCATTACCACCAAGTATCATCAAGATTGGGTTAAAAAGTATTTGCTGGTATTTCGGAAACTCGTAATTTTTTGGAATCTTGGCAAATAATTTCAATGAAAGTGCTTTTCCACAATATCTGCATAGGGCCACTTTAAGAGGAAACAAACCATAGAGACAAAACTGAGAACTACTTTATTTTATCAAGTTTCATAGAGCTACTACAAACCATGTTGGATTTAGTGTTCCAAAATCATCTATTTATATAGGAGAGAACAGAGGGAAACCTAAAAATAAAAACTGCTACTGTAAATGAACGCTTCAACCGAGAAGAACAAAATTTGGCGAGCCAAGTGGGATTTGTGTACTGATCATTACCACCAAGTATTATCAAGATTGGTTGAAAAAATATTTGCTGGTATTTCGGAAACTCATAATTTTTGGTAAGCTTGGCAACCCCTTTCAATGAAAGTGCTTTTCCCCAGTCTCTGCTTAGGGTTACTTGAAGAGGAAACAAACCATAGAGACAAAACTGAGAATTACTTTATTTTGTCAAGTTTCAAAGAGCTACTACAACCCATGTTGGATTTAGAGTTCCAAATTCATCTATCTGTATAGTAGAGAACAGAGTGTACCCTAAAAATAAAAATTTCTACTGTAAAAAACGCTACAACCTAGAAGAACAAAATTTGGTGAGCCAAGTGGGACTTGTGGACTGATCATTACCACCAAGTATCATCAAGATTGGGCGAAAAAATATTTGCTGGTATTTCGGACACTCGTAGATCTTGGATGCTTCCAAACCCCTTTCAATGAAAGTGCTGTTCGCCAGTCTCTGATTAGGGCTACTTGAAGAGGAAACAAATAATAGAGACAAAACTGACAACTACTTTATTTAGTCAAGTTTCAAAGAGCTACTACATTGGATTTAGAGTTCCAAATTCATCTATCTGTATGGGAGAGAACAGAGTGAAACATAAAAATACAAACTGCTACTGTAAACGAACGCTCCAACTTAGAAGAACAAATTTTGGTGAGCCAAGTGGGATTGGTGTACTGACCATTACCACCGAGTATCATCAAGATTGGGTGAAAAAATGTTTGCTGGTATTTCGGAAACTCATAATTTTTTGGAAGCTTGGCAAACCCTTTCAATGAGAGTGCTTTTCCTCATTCTCTGATTAGGGCTACATGAAGAGGAAACAAACCATAGAGACAAAACTGAGAACTACTTTATTTTATCAAGTTTCAGAAAGCTACTACAAACCATGTTGGATTTAGAGTTCCAAATTCATCTATCTATATAAAAGGCAAGAGAGTGAAACCTGAAGATAAAAACTGCTACTGTAAACGAACGCTTCAACCTAGAAGAATAAAATTTGGTGAGCCAAGTGTGATTTGTGTACTGATCATTACCACCAAGTATCATCAAGATTGGGCTAAAAAATATTTGCTGGTATTTCGGAAACTCGTAGATTCTTGGACGCTTGCCAACCTTTTAAATGAAATTGCTTTCCCACAGTCTCTGCTAGGGCTACTTTAAGACGAAACATAACATAGAGACAAAACTGAGAACTACTTTATTTTGTCAAGTTTCATAGAGCTACTACAAACCATGATGGATCTAGAGTTCCAAATTCGTCTATATATATATAGGAGAGCATAGATGAAACCTAAAAATAAAAACTGATACTGTAAACGAACACTTCAAACTAGAAGAACAAAATTTGGTGAGCTAAGTGTGATTTGTCTTCTGATCATTACCACCAAGTACAAGATTGGGCGAAAAAATATTTGCTTTTATTTCGGAAACTCGTAATTTCTTAGAAGCTTGGCCAACCCTTTCAATGAAAGTGCTTTTCCCCAGTCTCTGCTTAGGGCTACATGAAGAGGAAACAAACCATGGAGACAAAACGGAAAACTAGTTTATTTTGTCAAGTTTCAAAGAGCTCCTACAAACCATGTTGGATTTAGAGTTCCAAATTCATCTATCTATATAGGAGAGAAGAGAGGGAAACCTGAAAAGAAAAACTGCTACTGTAAACAAACGCTTCAAACTAGAAGCACAAAATATAGTGAGCCAAGTGGCATTTATGTACTGATCTTTACCACCAAGTATCATCAAGATTGGGTGAAAAAATATTTGCTGACATTTCGGAAACTCGTAATTTCTTTTAAGGTCGGCAACCCCTTTCAAAGAAAGTGCTTTTCGCCAGTCTCTGCTTAGGGCTACTTGATGAGAAAACAAATAATAGAGACAAAACTGAGAACTACTTTATTTAGTCAAGTTTCAAAGAGCTACTACATTGGTTTTAGAGTTCCAAATTCATCTATCTGTATAGGAGAGGACAGAGTGAAACATAAAAATACAAACTGCTACTGTAAACGAACGCTCCAACTTAGAAGAACAAATTTTGGTGAGCCAAATGGGATTTGTGTACTGATCATTACCACCGAGTATCATCAAGATTGGGTGAAAAAATGTTTGCTGGTATTTCGGAAACTCATAATTTTTTGGAAGCTTGGCAACCCCTTTCAATGAGAGTGCTTTTCCTCATTCTCTGATTAGGGCTACATGAAGAGGAAACAAACCATAGAGACAAAACTGAGAACTACTTTATTTTATCAAGTTTCAGAAAGCTACTACAAACCATGTTGGATTTAGAGTTCCAAATTCATCTATCTATATAGGAGACAACAGAGTGAAACCTGAAGATAAAAACTGCTACTGTAAACGAACGCTTCAACCTAGAAGAATAAAATTTGGTGAGCCAAGTGTGATTTGTGTACTGATCATTACCACCAAGTATCATCAAGATTGGGCTAAAAAATATTTGCTGGTATTTCGGAAACTCGTAGATTCTTGGACGCTTGCCAACCCTTTAAATGAAATTGCTTTCCCACACTCTCTGCTAGGGCTACTTTAAGAGGAAACATAATATAGAGACAAAACTGAGAACTACTTTATTTTGTCAAGTTTCATAGAGCTACTACAAACCATGTTGGATCTAGAGTTCCAAATTCATCTATATATATATAGGAGAGCATAGATGAAACCTAAAAATAAAAACTGCTACTGTAAACGAACACTTCAAACTAGAAGCACAAAATATAGTGAGCCAAGTGGCATTTGTGTACTGATCTTTACCACCAAGTATAATCAAGATTGGGTGAAAAAATATTTGCTGACATTTCGGAAACTCGTAATTTCTTTTAAGGTCGGCAACCCCTTTCAAAGAAAGTGCTTTTCGCCAGTCTCTGCTTAGGGCTACTTGAAGAGGATAGAAACTATAGAGAAAAAAAATGAGAACTACTTTATTTTGTCAACTTTCAAAGAGCTACTACAAACCATATTGGATATAGTGTTCCAAATTCATCTATCTATATACGAGAGAACTGAGTGAAACCTAAAAGTACAAAATGCTGCTGTAAACGCACGCTTCAACCTAGAGGAACAATTTTTGGTGAGCCAAGTGGGATTTGTGTACTGATCATTACCACCAAGTATGATCAAGATTGGGTGAAAAATATCTCTGGGATTTCGGAAAATCTTAGATTTTTGGACGCTTGACAACCCCTCTCAATGAAACTGCTTTTCGCCAGTGTCTGATTAGGGCTAATTGAAGAGTAAACAAACCATAGAGACAAAACTGAGAATTACTTTATTTTGTCAAGTTTCAAACAGCTACTACAAATCATGTTGGATTTAAAGTTCCAAATTCATCTATCTGTATAGGAGACAACAGAGTGAAACTTAAAAATAAAACTGCCTCTGTAAATGAACGCTTAAAACTAGAAGACAAAATTTGGTGAGGTAAGTGGGAATTGTGTACTGGTCATTACCACCAAGTATCAACAAGATTGGGTGAAAAAATATTTGCTGGTATGTCGGAAACACGTAGATTGTAGGACGCTTTCAATCCCTTTCAATGTAAGTGCTTTTGCCAGTCTCTGATTAGGGCTACTTGAAGAGGAAACAAACCATAGAGAATAAACTGAGAACTTCTTTATTTTTTGAAGTTTCAAAGAGCTACTACAAACCATGTTGGATTTAGTCTTCCAAATTCATCTACCTATATAGGACAGAACAGAGTGAAACCTAAAAATAAAAACTGCTACTGTAGACGAACCCTTCAACCTACAAGAACAAAATTTGGTGAGGCAAGTGGGATTTGTGTACTGATCATTACCAAGAAGTATCATCAAGATTGGGTGAAAAACTATTTGCTGGTATTTCGGAAACTCGTAATTTCTTGGAAGCTTGGCAAATAATTTCAATGAAACTGCTTTTCCACAGTATGTGCATAGGGCTACTTCAATAGGAAACAAACCATAGAGACAAAACTGAGAACTACTTTATTTTATCAAGTTTCATAGAGCTACTACAAACCATGTTGGATTTAGTGTTCCAAAATCATCTATTTATATAGGAGAGAACAGAGGGAAACCTAAAAATAAAAACTGCTACTGAAAATGAATGCTTCAACCTAGAAGGACAAAATTTGGTGAGCCAAGTGGGATTTGTGTACTGATCATTACCACCAAGTATCATCAAGATTGGTTTAAAAAGTATTTGCTGGTATTTCGGAAACTCCTAATTTCTTGGAAGCTTGGCAAATAATTTCAATGAAAGTGCTTTTCCACACTATCTGCATAGGGCTACTTTAAGAGGAAACAAACCATAGAGACAAAAGTGAGAACTACTGTAGCAGTAATTCACTTGCAGGTCAGCATGAGAAAAGAAAGAAGAAGAAGAAGCATAGCAAGCGAAGCAGCAGCAGAAAAAAAAGTCCTTTATTGTGTACAAGCAATCTTCTTATAGTATTGTGAACAAAGAAGGCAGCCTTCCAACATCAATAAATCAGGTCTTTCAGCTAATTAAACATAGCATACAGAAGTTTTACTTTCTAATCAGAAGTGACCCGCTTCTCATGGCTAATCTACTTTCGGCCCGGAGTATGTTGAGCTCTGCTCTTTGTTAAGAACAGATAATAAAAATTTTCTCAGCGCCCTCCTAGCCCACTTGGCAAAACATCCCGTTTGCAGGCAAGTCCTCCCAAGGACAGCAAACATCTCGTTTTCAAGCATGTCCGCTGTTACCTTATCTAAACCTTGAAGGAGCCTCTCGTTTGCGAGCAGGCATGTCCGCTGTTACCTATCTATACCTTGACAGAATATCCCGTTTGCAGGCAGACTCCATCAAGGACAGTAATAGTAACACAGTCACATCTGATTCTCTACATCTCCCTCCTTTTGTTTTTGTAAAAGAGCCATATCAGAAGCGAAAAGAGAGGTTTCATGTTTCAGTTGCCTTCGCTTTTTTCAGCGTTGGAAGACTATGTACAAAACAAAACACAAAACAAGAATTATTACAGTGTTAACTAAAGAAGCTGACAACAAGGTAGAAAAATGACTGAAAGGATTTAAATTAGCAATACTTGAAGACAATTTTTGTAAAATGTCAGATCCTGTTAGTTCAGGTAATGTCTTACTAAAGGTGTCCATAATAGTTTTTTCTAAATTTATAATTTCTAAAGTTAAATTTTGATGTCCATTTAACCGTCTTTTAACAGTTTTTTAGGAATCACTGGTATTATATGGCACAGGAGTCACACAAATACGAGAAGAATTCCAGTCACACTTCAGTACACTTCTGGTAGCCAAGATAGTCACTTGACCGCCAAGCCAGGAAACAGTATGTTGTAAATTGATCACATCTGTAGCCAATTGAGAGTCTAAGTCCTTTTGTTGTTGCCACAATAAATGAGCATCTTGATGCCATGTTTTCACGAAATTCGCAGTTTGAATGCCTTGATGTAAAGCAATGCCAGCTACTGCAGCAGTGGCAGTTACAGAAGCAACTGCAAAGATTGAAGCTATAACTATTTCTATTAATCGTCGAGAGCGATGTAACAAAACTTGAACAGCATTGTACAAATGAGTAACAGACAATGAATCAGACCAAGGACAAGTCAAATTAACAGGCAGCCACAATTCTGTGCGAGCTTTAACAATAACTAAAGAATAATTATTAATTTCTATTAATTCCCAATTTGTTTTATTTACACATTGAGTAAGATAACAGTCTATATATGATATTTTTCCCCAAGTTACATTTCATTCCCAGTTTCCAATCATAAGCGAATAAGGGAATTTAACACACATAGAAGCAAAATAAGTCAGATTATTATGTAGATGTACTTCAAAAGGAGAGGAAAGGGACACATCTAACGTGAATTTTTCAGTCCATACAGTGAGTTTCCCAGATACTGCCCATAATTTCCATATATCTCCTTGAATATTGGAAAACTTTATATGCTGTACCATTGGAGGGACCAAAGCATAATGTTGCATTTTAATTGTCTCATTACCCCAAGCATTTATTGTCCCATTATGTCAATGCCATCTTAAAGTATGATTTGACCAACTTTCTATAAATTCAGAATGATCAGGACTCCAATCAACTATAGTGATATTTTGATATTTGACCACTGTTTTAGGGTGATGATCATGGCATTTTTCCCACTCTAAATGAGTTAAAAAGGTTTCAAAATATTTAGCTGAACATAAAGGAAGATGAGTTCTGACAAAGCATTCTTTAGATGATAGGGATGATTGATTAACATATACATCAGAGGTATTAAATCCTCGGGAAGATATCATGACAGTAAAAACAGCAGTAGAATAACTACGATAATTAACTCCCCAAGTATTATAGGAATGGTGTCATTATGTGCTATAAGAGGCAAACAGAAAGAATGGGCCCCTATGTACAATGGGACTCCTTCAACAGGTACAGTTATATTTGAAATATTATACAAATTTTTATGGAATGGAATATCTTTAATTCCCCCACATACAGGAGCGGGGAAAAAATTAGTATTATTAGTACACACACGAACTTTAGGTTCTCCCCAGGACACACTGCGCACCAAAGGAGGGTTAGGAACATAGGCCCAATAAGCAAAAGAATGAGCAGAAACTATACTTACCTGGCAATTAATAATGGCAAGCAGAGCTAAAAAAAGATTAACAGGATTTAAAGGCTGATTTGCCTTTTGAAGGGTTTTTTCAGCTTCTTGAGTCAACTTTTTCATCAGTGCCCATGTTAGGGGGTCTGCTGTTGTCGTTGCCATCATAGGAGTTCTCTGCATTCAGTTCTCTGCCAGATCCTGAAATTGTCTGACAAATGGGTCGCTCATTCTGTAATTTGATAAGTCTTGAAGGTACCCAGAAAGGTGTTTTACCTGTAGAAATAAGAGCAAACCCCCTTCCCATGTGGTGCAACAACCCAGAAATCAATTCTTTATTATCATCCCTGTACCATATAGGTATTTCTGATTTTAGAAATAATGGCTGAGATTTAAATGTTGAGAAATGTTGCTGAGCTGCAGGAACCTTGGAAGCTGACTAGACATTTAAAAAAATTAAAGTTAGTAAAGTTTTATGAATTATATTTTGAGGTGAATAAGCCATAGCCATATCCCCCCTTTTTATTTTTAATAAATATATTCTTAACGTACGATTAGCCCTTTCTATAATAGCTTGACCCTGACTATAGTAAGGAATGTCAAATGTATGTGTAATGTCATACTTTTGTAAAAATGAATGTAATTTTTGTGATGTATATGCAGGTGCATTGTCAGTTTTAATTTCTCTAGGAATTCCCATGATAGCAAAACAAGATAATAAATGAGAAATGACTGCATTGGCTTTTTTTTGAAGATAATGCTGTGGCCCATTGAAAATGAGTATGAGTGTCAATAGTATGATGTACATATCTTAGTCTTCCAAATGACTGAATTATAACAACATCCATTTGTCAAAGGGCATTAGGATGGAGTCCCCTTGGATTAACACCAGGAGGACAGTAAGGAATATTAAAAGGAGCACATATGAACAGTTATTTTGTATTTTTTATAAAGTCCTTTAGTATTTGTATGATGTAAAGCATGTTCTAGATGAGCCTTTTGTAAGGGGAATAACAGTTGATCAATATTTTTATTTATTTATTTATTTTTTATGGTCCTGGCAGTTTAGAATGTGTTCTAATATGAGTAAAATATACTGAAATTTGGCCTACTTTTTTTGTTGTTATTTATACATGTACTCAGATAGGACATAGAGTCTTATTTTAGGTAAGTAGGGCTCTTTATAAATTTTAAGTAAAGTGTTGTAGTTTTAAAGTTTATTTTTGTTTTTTTTATTATTATATTATAAATTTTATATAAATAATTGTTTAAGTTTATTTGAGTAAAAACTAACACAATATGATAACACATCTAAAACATGAAATAAAGAAAGGCTGAAAGCTTTTAGCCTTTTTTTTTAGAAAAATAGAAAAACGTTTTTGTGTTGTATAATATTAACCTTTATGTAGATAAGGCTCTCATTAACTTAAAAAAATACATTTAAATTGTATCTCAGTGTAAAAAGTAACATAAAACTTTATATATCTTATTGATAATAGGCCCAGTTATAGAACATTAAATGATATAAATACATCTCCAATATGTTATTTTTTTAAGCCTAAAATTACCATGCAACCTTTTGGAGAACACCAGCTTGATATAATATTTTTTTTTATTTTAAACTTTTATCTTAATGACTTATATACCTGGAAAATATGAACACATTTATATACAAAGAAGAGTAATAGTACCATAATTACTATTGATGTTTTTATATTAATTAAGTTTAGCTTTGAAAGAAATAACATATTAGAATACTGCAAAATAACAGTTGTTGTTTAACCATATTTGTATAATCTTTAATTTTTTTAAGATTATTTGTTCAAAAATTTATATATATAGCCAACGTACACAGACCTTTTTTATCACTTACTTAAAACTATATAGCCAACATACATAGTCCTTCCTTGTCACTTGTTTAAATCCTTTTATTTACTCACTTTTAGAAACACATTTTTTTTATTAAATCCATACCTAGAACCTATTAATTTTGTTTTGTTAACCCCTTCTTTATTTACACTTTGAAATGATCCTTGTAAATTTTTGAATTATGTAAATTATTTTATTTTAATAAGAGATATTTTGTTATTTGTAGTACACAATTAATCACATTTGTTTATATTATGAAAATATAGTGTCTAAATATTAGGGATGATAAAGAACCATTTATTTAGTTATTTATTTATATTGTTTACCAACTTAAAAAATTATTAATAATGTTATTTAATGTAATTTAAGGAGTTAAAAGCATTTAATGGTATATTTAACATTTAGCATACTAACCTTGTAAATCAATCATATATTTAACAAAAGTACTCATAAACAAGTAATCTTATATCTAATTAATTTACTAATTTTATCAAAACATTAGACAAGTATAATGAACAGTGTTAGCCATTTTGTTGTTGTTGTTGTTGAAGAAAAGTTCTAGAACCAAAGAACATCAGTCATTAACATGTTAAAGACATCTTATTTTTTATCTGTTTACCCAGTTTAAATTGAACCATTAAAATCAGTGAATTAAAAATATTTTATGAGCGCTCTTTACATATATATCGATCTTTATATCATGTACATGATATATGGACATACGCACAAATAGACATACAACATATAATACAAAGGTGCACACATAACACAATAAAGGCCTTGTAGCTATTTTAGGTGAAATTTCCATTGTACTGTTTAAATATTCCACAGTTGATCAAAAATAGAACTGATCAGAAAAACATTAACTGAGGTCTGTAGGATCAAAATTATGAGCTCAAAAAATACAGAATCTAGGAAAAAGCAAGAGTCCTAGAAAAAATAACCGGGCGGTAATTAGAAAGTATCATAAAATCGATTTATTTATATATTTATTTAATTAATTAATTAATATTTTTTTTACAATCCCTTTTAAAATGACCTGCTTTTCCACAATTGAAACAAGTTCCTGATTTATTGGGTTTAAGGGCTCTAGCCATGGCTGCAGCAAAAGCAGAAACTTTGATGTTCAATTCCTCCCATTCCAGCACAAGCTTTCACATATTTACTCAATGAAGTGTTTTGCCCTTTTAATGGCCCCAAAATATGCTTACATTCAGGATTTGCATTTTCAAATGCTAATGTTTCCAATAATACCTTTGTTATTTGATCTTGATTCATTGCCCTCATTACAAAAGTACAGTCTTGCAAGAAAATCAGTGTAAGGTTCAGTAGCCCCTTGTATAGTTTTAGTAAACGAAGGTTGTGCCTGACCAGTGGGTATCACATATCTCTAAGCTCTTAAGAAAACCTGTCAAACTTGTTGAAGATCTGGATCTGTATATTGAGCCTGCTCTCTATAGGCACGGTAATTACCCTCCCTCATAAACTTATCCTCCATAGGTCCTGGGGGATTTTGAGCTTCATTCTCTCCAGCTTGTTTTTGTGCCTCATCTTCCCATCAACTTCTCAATTGTAACCTCTGAGATCCTTCCAAAACTGTTTTGGCTAATGTCTCCCAATCCAAAGGAATAAGTAATTTAGAAGTTCCCAAATATTCTAACATAACTAACACAAAAGGAGACTGAGGGCCATATTGAAAGGCTGTAGCTTTTAAATCCTATATAAACTTGTATTCCACGGCAGTATAGTGAACATCAATCATTGGGGGATTTTGAAGGTTTTGTTGTGGTGGATCAACAAAACAACCAGGAGGAGCTGCAAGATCATCATCATCATGTATCATAGTAAGAGGAAATGAAAAACATTGTTGTTCTCTACCCTCATCAACTCTATACTCTGTCATTGGAAAGAGAGAAGCATTAGAAGGAGTAGTAGGTTTAAGAAAAGACCTTTGTTTTTAATTTCATTTTATCCACAAAGACCTCCATAATTTCTTTCATACTGGAGTCACTATCTGAACCTTTTAAATCTTCCTTATCACCCAGATCTGATTTAGGAGAGTCATCTATAGTATCACAAATATCTTTCTTAGGTTCCGTTTTATTAACCTTATTATCAGATTTTGATGTATAAACTTGACTTTCACATAGAGAACCCTTTTTATTATTGCTCTCTAATAATTGTAATGCCTGAGTAATAGCGTTACATAATGTCCAAATCTTTAAAGAAATAACATTTCCAGCCTGATGTTGTTTATGGAGCTCTTTCTGAACCAATTTTCATTCCCCTAAATTTAACTGGACCTTAGTTTGAGACTGGAACCAGTGACAATGACATTTTATAATTTTAAATAACTCCTTGAGTCTCTTATGAGATGTTTTCACACCTATGGAATATAATAATCCCTGTAGTAACTCCACATATTGTTCCTTTAAGGACTGGGAGTTTTCCATGTTAGTTCTGAAAGTCCCCCTAAAGTTTCTTTCAACTTGGGGCGATACCTTTCGATATTTGTTAGTTCTGAAAGTCCCCCTAAAGTTTCTTTCAACCTGGGGCGATACCTTTCGATATTTGTTAGTTCTGAAAGTCCCCCTAAAGTTTTTTTCCACCTGGGGCGATACGTTCCGATATTTGTTAGTTCTGAAAGTCCCCCTAAAGTCTCTTTCAACCTGGGGCGATACCTTTCGATATTTGTTAGTTCTGAAAGTCCCCCTAAAGTTTCTTTCAACCTGGGGCGATACCTTTCGATATTTGTTAGTTCTGAAAGTCCCCCTAAAGTTTCTTTCAACCTGGGGCGATACCTTTCGATATTTTTTTTTAATCCCGAAAGTCCCACTTTCGTTTTCTTAACCCGGGGTGCTTACCCTTTCGGTGCTGGATACTGCCGACTATGCCAAATGTAGCAGTAATTCACTTGCAGGTCAGCATGAGAAAAGAAAGAAGAAGAAGCATAGCAAGCGAAGCAGCAGCAGAAAAAAAAAAGTCCTTTATTGTGTACAAGCAATCTTCTTATAGTATTGTGAACAAAGAAGGCAGCCTTCCAACATCAATAAATCAGGTCTTTCAGCTAATTAAACATAGCATACAGAAGTTTTACTTTCTAATCAGAAGTGACCCGCTTCTCATGGCTAATCTACATTCGGCCCGGAGTATGTTGAGCTCTGCTCTTTGTTAAGAACAGATAATAAAAATTTTCTCAGCGCCCTCCTAGCCCACTTGGCAGAACATCCCGTTTGCAGGCAAGTCCTCCCAAGGACAGCAAACATCTCGTTTTCAAGCATGTCCTTTGTTACCTTATCTAAACCTTGAAGGAGCCTCTCGTTTGCGAGCAGGCATGTCCGCTGTTACCTATCTATACCTTGACAGAATATCCCGTTTGCGGGCAGACTCCATCAAGGACAGTAATAGTAACACACTCACATCTGATTCTCTACAAACTACTTTATTTTATCAAGTTTCATAGAGCTACTACAAACCATGTTGGATTTAGTGTTCCAAAATCATCTATTTATATAGGAGAGAACAGAGGGAAACCTAAAAATAAAAACTGCTACTGTAAATGAACACTTCAACCGAGAAGAACAAAATTTGGCGAGCCATGTGGGATTTGTGCACTGATCATTACCACCAAGTATCATCAAGATTGGTTGAAAAAATATTTGCTGGTATTTCGGAAACTCATAATTTCTTGTAAGCTTGGCAACCCCTTTCAATGAAAGTGCTTTTCCCCAGTCTCTGCTTAGGGTTACTTGAAGAGGAAACAAAGCATAGAGACAAAACTGAGAACTCCTTTATTTTGTCAAGTTCAAAGAGCTACTACAAACCATGTTGAATTTAGAGTTCCAAATTCATCTATCTATATAGGAGAGAAGAGAGGGAAAACTAAAAAGAAAAACTGCTACTGTAAACGAGCAATTCAACCTGGAAGAACAAAATTTGTTGAGCCAAGTGGGATTTGTGTACTGATCATTACCACCATGTATCATCAAGATTGGGCGAAAAAATGTTTGCTGGTATTGAGGAAACTCACAGATCTTGGACGCTTTCCAACCCCTTTCAATGTAAGTGCTATTCGCTAGTCTCTTATTAGGGCTACTTGAAAAGGAAACAAACCATAGAGACAAAACTGAGGACTACTTTATTTTGTCAAGTTTCAAAGGGCTACTACAAAGGATGTTTGATTTAGAGTTCCAAATTCATCTATCTATATAGGAGAGAACAGAGTGAAACATAAAAATACAAACTGCTACTGTAAACGAACGCTTCAACCTAGAAGGACAAAATTTGGTGAGCCAAGTGGGATTCGGGTACTGATCATTACCACCAAGTATAATCAAGATTGGGCTAAAAAACATTTGCTGGTATTTCGGAAAATCGTAGATTCTTGGACGCTTGCCAATCCCTTTCAATAAAAGTGCTTTTCCACAGTCTCTGCTCAGGGCTACTTGAAGAGGAAACAAACCAATGAGAAAAAACTGAGAACTACTTTATTTTGTTAAGTTTCATAGAGCTACTACAAACCATGTTGGATCTAGACTTCCAAATTCATCTATATATATAGGAGAGCATAGATGAAACCTAAAAATAAAAACTGCTACTGTAAACGAACACTTCCAACTAAAAGAACAAAATTTGGTGAGCTAAGTGTGATTTCTGTTCTGAACATTACCACCAAGTATCTTCAAGATTGGGCTAAAAAATATTTGCTTTTATTTCGGAAACTCGTAATTTCTTAGAAGCTTGGCAAACCCTTTCAATGAAAGTGGTTTTCCCCAGTCTCAGCTTAGGGCTACTTGATGAGGAAACAAAACAATGAGAAAAAACTGAGAACTACATTTTTTTGTCAAGTTTCATAGAGCTACTACAAACCATGTTTGATTTAGAGTTCCAAATCCATCTATCTATATAGGAGAGAATAGAGGGAAACCTAAAAATGAAAACTGCTACTGTAAATGAACGCTTCAACCTAGAAGCAAATAATTAGTTGAGCAAAGTGGGAGTTTTGTACTGATCATTACCACTAGGTATCATCTAGATTGGGTGAAAAAATTTTTGCTGGTATTTCGAAAACTGGTAATTTCTTGGAAGCTTGGCAACCCCTTTCAATGAAAGTGCTTTTTCTCAGTTTCTGCTCAGGGCTACTTGAAGAGGAAACAAACCAATGAGACAAAACTGAGAACTACATTTTTTTGTCAAGTTTCATAGAGCTACTTCAAACCATGTTTGATTTAGAGTTCCAAATCCATCTATCTATATAGGAGAGAACAGAGTGAAACTTAAAATACAAACTGCTACTGTAAACGAACGCTTCAACCTACAAGAACAAAACTTGGTGAGCCAAGTGGGATTTGTGCACGGATCATTACCACCATGTATCATCAAGATTGGGTGAAAAAATATTTGCTGATATTTTGGAAACTTGTAATTTCTTGGAAGCTTGGCAACCCCTTTCAATGAAAGAGATGTTCCACAGTCTCTGATAAGGGCTACTTGACAGGTAACAAACCATAAAGAAAAAACTGAGAAATCATTTATTTTGTCAAGTTTCAAATAGCTACTACAAACCATGTTGGATTTAGAGTTCCAATTCATCTATCTATATAGGAGAGAATTGAGGGAAAAATAAAAATAAAAACTGCTACTGTAATCGAATGCTTCAACCTAAAAGAACAAAATTTGGTGAGCCACGTGGGATTTGTGTACTGATCATTACCACCAAGTATCATCAAGATTGGGTGAAAAAATATTTGCTGGTATTTCGGAAACTCATAATTTCTTGGAAGCTTGGCAACCCCTTTGAATGAAAGTGCATTTCCAAAGTATCTGCTTAGGGCTACTTGAAGAGGAAACAAACAATAGAGACAAAACTGAGATCTACTTTATTTTGTCAAGTTTCAAAGAGCTACTACAAACCATGTTGGATTTACAGTTCCAAATTCATTTATCTATATAGGAGAGAACAGAGTGAAACCTAAAAATACAAACTGCATCTGTAAACGAACGCTTCAACATAGAAGAAAAAATTTTGGTGAGCCAAGTGGAATTTGAGTACTGATCATTACCAACAAGTATCATCAAGATTGGGTGAAAAAATGTTCGCAGGTATTACAAAAACTCATGATTTCTTGGAAGCTTGGCAACCCCTTTCAATGAAAGTGCTTTTCCACAGTCTCTGATTAGGGCTACTTGAAGAGGAAACAAAGCATAGAGACACAATAGAGAACTACTTTATTTTATCAAGTTTCAAATAGCTACTACAAACCATTTGGATTTAGAGGTCCAAATTCATCTATCTATATAGGAGACAACAGAGTGATACCTAAAAATACAAACTGCTACTATAAACGAACGCGTCAACATAGAAGAACAAATTTTGGTGAGACAAGTGGGATTTGTGTACTGATCATTACCAACAAGTATCATAAAGATTGGGTGAAAAAATGTTTGCAGGTATTTAGGAAACTCGTAATGTCTTGGAAGATTTGCAACCCCTTTCAATGAAAGTCTTTTTCCACAGTCTTTCCCTAGGACTACTGGAAGAGGAAACAAACCATAGAGACAAAACTGAGAACTACTTTATTTTGTCAAGTTTCAAAGAGCTACTGCAAACCATGTTTATTTAGAGATCCAAATTCATTTAACTATATAGGAGTGAACAGAGTAAAACCTAAAAATAAAAACTGCTACTGTGAGCGAATGATTCAACCTAGAAAAACAAAACTTGGTGAGCCAAGTGGGATTTGTGTACTGATCATTACCACCAAGTATCATCAAGATTGGGTGAAAAAATATTTGCTGTTATTTTGGAAACTCGTAATTTCTTGGAAGCTTGGCGACCCATTTAATGAAAGTGCTTTTCCACAGTCTCTACTTAGGGCTACTTCAAGAAGAAATAAACCATAGAGACAAAACTGAGAACTACTTTATTTTGTCAAGTTTCAAAGAGCTACTACAAACCATGTTGGATTTAGAGTTAAAATTCATCTATCTATATAGGAGAGAACAGAGTGAAACCTAAAAATAAAAACTGCTACTGTAAACGAACGCTTCAACCTAGAAGAACAAAATTTGTTGAGCCAAGTGGGACTTGTGTACTGATCATTAACACAAAGTATCATCAAGATTGGGCAAAAAAATATTTGCTGGTATTTCGGAAACTCGTAGATCTTTGACGCTTGCCAACCCATTTCAATGTAAGTACTGTTCGCCAGTCTCTGATTATGGCTACTTGAAGAGGAAACAAACCATAGAGACAAAACTGAGAACTACTTTATTTTGTCAAGTTTCATAGAGCTACTACAAACGATGTTTGATTTAGAGTTCCAAATTCATCTATTTATATATGAGAGAACAGAGTGAAACCTAAAAATAAAAACTGCTAATGTAAACGAACGCTTCAACCTAGAAGAACAAAATTTGGTGAGCCAAGTGGGATTCGGGTACTGATCATTACCACCAAGTATAATCAAGATTGGGCTAAAATACATTTGCTGGTATTTCGGAAAATCGTAGATTCTTGGACGCATGCCAATCCCTTTCAATAAAAGTGCTTTTCCACAGTCTCTGCTCAGGGCTACTTGAAGAGGAAACAAACCAGTGAGAAAAAACTGAGAACTACATTTTTTGTCAAGTTTCATAGAGCTACTACAAACCATGTTTGATTTAGAGTTCCAAATCCATCTATCTATATAGGAGAGAATAGAGGGAAACATAAAAATAAAAACTGCTACTGTAAATGAACGCTTCAACCTAGAAGCAAATAATTTGGTGAGCAAAGTGGGAGTTTTGTACTGATCATTACCACCAGGAATCATCTAGATTGGGTGAAAAAATATTTGCTGGTATTTCGAAAACTCGTATTTCTTGGAAGCTTGGCAACACCTTTCAATGAAAGTGCTTTTTCTCAGTTTCTGCTCAGGGCTACTTGAAGAGGAAACAAACCAATGAGACAGAACTGAGAACTACATTTTTTTGTCAAGTTTCATAGAGATACTACAAACCATGTTTGATTTAGAGTTCCAAATCCATCTATCTATATAGGAGAGAACAGAGGGAAACCTAAAAATAAGAACTGCTACTGTAAACTAACGCTTCAACGTAGAAGCACAAAATTTGGTGAGCAAAGTGGGAGTTTTGTACTGATCATTACCACCAGGTATTATCAAGATTGAGTGAAAAAATATTTGCTGGTATTTTGAAAACTCGTAATTTCTTGGAAGCTTGTCAACCCCTTTCAATGAAAGTGCTTTTCCACAGTCTCGGCTTAGGTCTACTTGAAGACGAAACAAACCATAGAGACAAAACTGAGAACTACTTTATCTTGTCATGTTTCAAAGAGCTACTACAAACCATGTTGGATTTAGAGTTCCAAATTCATATATCTATGTAGGAGAGAACAGAGTGAAACCTAAAAATACAAACTGCTACTGTAAACGAACGCTTCAACCTACAAGAACAAAACTTGGTGAGCCAAGTGGGATTTGTGCACATATCATTACCACCAAGTATCATCAAAATTGGGTGAAAAAATATTTGCTGATATTTTGGAAACTCGTAATTGCTTGGAAGCTTGGCAACCCCTTTCAATGAAAGAGCTGTTCCACAGTCTCTGATAAGGGCTACTTGAAGAGTAACACACCATAGACAAAAAAACTGAGAAATCATTTATTTTGTCAAGTTTCAAAAAGCTACTAAAAACCATGTTGGATTTAGAGTTCCAAATTCATCTATCTATATAGGAGAGAACAGAGTGAAACCTACAAATACAATCTGCTACTGTAAACGAACGCTTCAACATAGAAGAACAAATTTTGGTGAGCCAAGTGGAATTTGTGTACTGATCATTACCAACAAGTATCATCAAGATTGGGTGAAAAAATGTTCGCAGGTATTTCAAAAACTCATGATTTCTTGGAAGCTTGGCAACCCCTTTCAATGAAAGTGCTTTTCCAAAGTCTCTGATTAGGGCTACATGAAGAGGAAACAAAGCATAGAGACAAAATAGAGAACTACTTTATTTTATCAAGTTTCAAATAGCTACTACAAACCATTTGGATTTAGAGTTCCAAATTCATCTATCTATATAGGAGACAACAGAGTGAAACCTAAAAATAAAAACTGCTACTGTAAACGAACGCTTCAACCTAGAAGAACAAAATTTGGTGATCCAAGTGGGATTTTGGTAGTGATCATTCCCACCAAGTATCATCAAGATTTGGTGAAAAAATATTTGCTGGTATTTTGGAAACCTAATTTCTTGGAAGGTTGGCAACCCTTTTCAATGAAAGTGCTGTTCCACAGTCTCTGATTAGGGCTACTTGAAGAGGAACAAACCATAGATAAAATCTGATAACTACTTTATTTTGTCATGTTTCAAATAGCTACTATAAACCATGTTGGATTTAGAGTTCCAAATTCATCTATATATAGGACAACAGATTGAAACCTAAAAATACAAACTGCTACTGTAAACGAATGCTTCAACCTAATAGAACAAAATTTGGTGAGCCAAGTGTTATTTTTGTACTGATCCTTACCACCAAGCATCATCAAGATTGGGCGAAAAAACGTTAGCTGGTTTCGGAAACTCGAAGATTCTTGGACGCTTGCCAACCCCTTTCAATGAAAGTGCTTTTGCACAGTCTCTGCTCAGGGCTACTTTAAGAGGAAAGAAACCATAGAGACAAAACGGAGAACTCTTTATTTTGTCAAGTTTCATAGAGCTACTACAAACCATATTGGATTTAGAGTTCCAAATTCATCTATCTATATAGGAGACAACAGAGTGAGACCTAAAAATAAAAACTGCTACTGTAAACGAACGCTTCAACCTAGAAGATAAGATTTGGTGATCAAGTGGGATTTGTGTACTGATCATTACCACCAAGTATCATCAAGATTGGGCTATAAAACATTTGCTGGTATTTCGGAAACTCGTAGATTCTTGGACGCTTGCCAACCCCTTTCAGTGTAAGTGCTTTTCCACAGTCTTTGCTCAGGGCTACATTAAGGGAAAACAAACCATAGAGACAAAACTAAGAACTACTTTATTTTGTCAAGTTTCATAGAGCTACTAAAAACCATGTTGGATTTAGAGTTCCAATTCTTCTATCTATATAGGAGAGAATTGAGGGAAAAATAAAAATAAAAACTGCTACTGTAATCGAATGCTTCAACCTAAAAGAACAAAATTTGGTGAGCCACGTGGGATTTGTGTACTGATCATTACCACCATGTATCATCAAGATTGGGTGAAAAAATATTTGCTGGTATTTCGGAAACTCATAATTTCTTGGAAGCTTGGCAACCCCTTTGAATGAAAGTGCTGTTCCCCAGTCTCTTCTTAGGGCTACTTGAAGAGGAAACAAACAAAAGAGACAAAACTGAGATCTACTTTATTTTGTCAAGTTTCGAAGAGCTTCTACAAACCATGTTGGATTTACATTTCCAAATTCATCTATCTATATAGGAGAGAACAGAGTGAAACCTAAAAATACAAACTGCGACTGTAAACGAACGCTTCAACATAGAAGAACAAATTTTGGTGAGCCAAGTGGAATTTGTGTACTAATCATTACCAACAAGTATCATCAAGATTGGGTGAAAAAATGTTCGCCAGTATTTCAAAAACTCATGATTTCTTGGAAGCTTGGCAACCCCTTTCAATGAAAGTGCTTTTCCACAGTCTCTGATAAGGGCTACTTGAAGAGGAAACAAAGCATAGAGACAAAATAGAGAACTACTATATTTTATCAAGTTTCAAATAGCTACTACAAACCATTTGGATTTAGAGTTCCAAATTCATCTATTTATATAGGAGACAACAGAGTGAAACCTAAAAATACAAACTGCTACTATAAACGAACGCGTCAACATAGAAGAACAAATTTTGGTGAGACAAGTGGGATTCGTGTACTGATCATTACCAACAAGTATCATAAAGATTGGGTGAAAAAATGTTTGCAGGTATTTAGGAAACTCGTAATGTCTTGGAAGCTTTGCAACCCCTTTCAATGAAAGTGTTTTTCCACAGTCTTTCCCTAGGACTACTGGAAGAGGAAACAAACCATAGAGTAAAAACTGAGAACTACTTTATTTTGTAAAGTTTCAATGAGCTACTGCAAACCATCTTGTATTTAGAGATCCAAATTCATTTAACTATATAGGAGTGAACAGAGTAAAACCTAAAAATAAAAACTGCTACTGTGAACGAATGATTCAACCTAGAAGAACAAAACTTGGTGAGCCAAGTGGGATTTGTGTACTGATCATTACCACCAAGTATCATCAAGATTGGGTGAAAAAATATTTGCTGTTATTTTGGAAACTCGTTATTTCTTGGAAGCTTGGCGACCCATTTAATGAAAGTGCTTTTCCACAGTCTCTACTTAAGGCTACTTCAAGAAGAAATAAACCATAGAGACAAAACTGAGATCTACTTTATTTGTCAAGTTTCAAAGAGCTACTACACACCATGTTGGATTTATAGTTCCAAATTCATCTATCTATATAAGAGAGAACATTGTGAAACATAAAAATAAAAACTGCTACTGTAAACGAAGGCTTCAACCTATAAAACAAAATTTGGTGATCCAAGTGGGATTTTGGTAGTGATCATTCCCACCAAGTATCATCAAGATTTGGTGAAAAAATATTTGCTGGAATTTTGGAAACGTAATTTCTTGGAAGATTGGCAACCCTTTTCAATGAAAGTGCTCTTCCACAGTCTCTGATTAGGGCTACTTGAAGAGGAACAAACCATAGATAAAAAACTGAGAACTACTTTATTTTGTCATGTTTCAAATAGCTACTACAAACCATGTTGGATTTAGAGTTCCAAATTCATCTATATATAGGAGACAACAGAGTGAAACCTAAAAATACAAACTGCTACTGTAAACGAATGCTTCAACCTAAGAGAAAAAAATTTGGTGAGCCAAGTGTTATTTGTGTACTGATCATTACCACCAAGCATCATCAAGATTGGGCGAAAAAACATTTGCTGTTTTCGGAAACTCGAAGATTCTTGGACGCTTGCCAACCCCTTTCAATGAAAGTGCTTTTGCACAGTCTCTGCTCAGGGCTACTTTAAGAGGAAACAAACCATAGAGACAAAACTGAGAACTCTTTATTTTGTCAAGTTTCATAGAGCTACTACAAACCATGTTGGATTTAGAGTTCCAAATTCATCTATCTATATAGGAGACAACAGAGTGAGACCTAAAAATAAAAACTGCTACTGTAAACGAACGCTTCAACCTAGAAGAACAAAATTTGTTGAGCCAAGTGGGACTTGTGTACTGATCATTAACACAAAGTATCATCAAGATTGGGCAAAAAAAATATTTGCTGGTATTTCGGAAACTCGTAGATCTTTGACGCTTGCCAACCCATTTCAATGTAAGTACTGTTCGCCAGTCTCTGATTATGGCTACTTGAAGAGGAAACAAACCATAGAGACAAAACTGAGAACTACTTTATTTTGTCAAGTTTCATAGAGCTACTACAAACGATGTTTGATTTAGAGTTCCAAATTCATCTATTTATATATGAGAGAACAGAGTGAAACCTAAAAATAAAAACTGCTACTGTAAACGAACGCTTCAACCTAGAAGAACAAAATTTGGTGAGCCAAGTGGGATTCGGGTACTGATCATTACCACCAAGTATAATCAAGATTGGGCTAAAAAACATTTGCTGGTATTTCGGAAAATCGTAGATTCTTGGACGCATGCCAATCCCTTTCAATAAAAGTGCTTTTCCACAGTCTCTGCTCAGGGCTACTTGAAGAGGAAACAAACCAATGAGAAAAAACTGAGAACTACATTTTTTGTCAAGTTTCATAGAGCTACTACAAACCATGTTTGATTTAGAGTTCCAAATCCATCTATCTATATAGGAGAGAATAGAGGGAAACCTAAAAATAAAAACTGCTACTGTAAATGAACGCTTCAACCTAGAAGCAAATAATTTGGTGAGCAAAGTGGGAGTTTTGTACTGATCATTACCACTAGGAATCATCTAGATTGGGTGAAAAAATATTTGCTGGTATTTCGAAAACTCGTATTTCTTGGAAGCTTGGCAACCCCTTTCAATGAAATTGCTTTTTCTCAGTTTCTGCTCAGGGCTACTTGAAGAGGAAACAAACCAATGAGACAAAACTGAGAACTACATTTTTTTGTCAAGTTTCATAGAGATACTACAAACCATGTTTGATTTAGAGTTCCAAATCCATCTATCTATATAGGAGAGAACAGAGGGAAACCTAAAAATAAGAACTGCTACTGTAAACTAACGCTTCAACGTAGAAGCACAAAATTTGGTGAGCAAAGTGGGAGTTTTGTACTGATCATTACCACCAGGTATTATCAAGATTGAGTGAAAAAATATTTGCTGGTATTTTGAAAACTCGTAATTTCTTGGAAGCTTGTCAACCCCTTTCAATGAAAGTGCTTTTCCACAGTCTCAGCTTAGGGCTACTTGAAGACGAAACAAACCATAGAGACAAAACTGAGAACTACTTTATCTTGTCATGTTTCAAAGAGCTACTACAAACCATGTTGGATTTAGAGTTCCAAATTCATATATCTATGTAGGAGAGAACAGAATGAAACCTAAAAATACAAACTGCTACTGTAAACGAACGCTTCAACCTACAAGAACAAAACTTGGTGAGCCAAGTGGGATTTGTGCACATATCATTACCACCAAGTATCATCAAGATTGGGCTATAAAACATTTGCTGGTATTTCGGAAACTCGTAGATTCTTGGACGCTTGCCAACCCCTTTCAGTGTAAGTGCTTTTCCACAGTCTTTGCTCAGGGCTACATTAAGGGAAAACAAACCATAGAGACAAAACTAAGAACTACTTTATTTTGTCAAGTTTCATAGAGCTACTAAAAACCATGTTGGATTTAGAGTTCCAATTCTTCTATCTATATAGGAGAGAATTGAGGGAAAAATAAAAATAAAAACTGCTACTGTAATCGAATGCTTCAACCTAAAAGAACAAAATTTGGTGAGCCACGTGGGATTTGTGTACTGATCATTACCACCATGTATCATCAAGATTGGGTGAAAAAATATTTGCTGGTATTTCGGAAACTCATAATTTCTTGGAAGCTTGGCAACCCCTTTGAATGAAAGTGCTGTTCCCCAGTCTCTTCTTAGGGCTACTTGAAGAGGAAACAAACAAAAGAGACAAAACTGAGATCTACTTTATTTTGTCAAGTTTCGAAGAGCTTCTACAAACCATGTTGGATTTACATTTCCAAATTCATCTATCTATATAGGAGAGAACAGAGTGAAACCTAAAAATACAAACTGCGACTGTAAACGAACGCTTCAACATAGAAGAACAAATTTTGGTGAGCCAAGTGGAATTTGTGTACTAATCATTACCAACAAGTATCATCAAGATTGGGTGAAAAAATGTTCGCCAGTATTTCAAAAACTCATGATTTCTTGGAAGCTTGGCAACCCCTTTCAATGAAAGTGCTTTTCCACAGTCTCTGATAAGGGCTACTTGAAGAGGAAACAAAGCATAGAGACAAAATAGAGAACTACTATATTTTATCAAGTTTCAAATAGCTACTACAAACCATTTGGATTTAGAGTTCCAAATTCATCTATTTATATAGGAGACAACAGAGTGAAACCTAAAAATACAAACTGCTACTATAAACGAACGCGTCAACATAGAAGAACAAATTTTGGTGAGACAAGTGGGATTCGTGTACTGATCATTACCAACAAGTATCATAAAGATTGGGTGAAAAAATGTTTGCAGGTATTTAGGAAACTCGTAATGTCTTGGAAGCTTTGCAACCCCTTTCAATGAAAGTGTTTTTCCACAGTCTTTCCCTAGGACTACTGGAAGAGGAAACAAACCATAGAGTAAAAACTGAGAACTACTTTATTTTGTAAAGTTTCAATGAGCTACTGCAAACCATCTTGTATTTAGAGATCCAAATTCATTTAACTATATAGGAGTGAACAGAGTAAAACCTAAAAATAAAAACTGCTACTGTGAACGAATGATTCAACCTAGAAGAACAAAACTTGGTGAGCCAAGTGGGATTTGTGTACTGATCATTACCACCAAGTATCATCAAGATTGGGTGAAAAAATATTTGCTGTTATTTTGGAAACTCGTTATTTCTTGGAAGCTTGGCGACCCATTTAATGAAAGTGCTTTTCCACAGTCTCTACTTAAGGCTACTTCAAGAAGAAATAAACCATAGAGACAAAACTGAGATCTACTTTATTTGTCAAGTTTCAAAGAGCTACTACACACCATGTTGGATTTATAGTTCCAAATTCATCTATCTATATAAGAGAGAACATTGTGAAACATAAAAATAAAAACTGCTACTGTAAACGAAGGCTTCAACCTATAAAACAAAATTTGGTGATCCAAGTGGGATTTTGGTAGTGATCATTCCCACCAAGTATCATCAAGATTTGGTGAAAAAATATTTGCTGGAATTTTGGAAACGTAATTTCTTGGAAGATTGGCAACCCTTTTCAATGAAAGTGCTCTTCCACAGTCTCTGATTAGGGCTACTTGAAGAGGAACAAACCATAGATAAAAAACTGAGAACTACTTTATTTTGTCATGTTTCAAATAGCTACTACAAACCATGTTGGATTTAGAGTTCCAAATTCATCTATATATAGGAGACAACAGAGTGAAACCTAAAAATACAAACTGCTACTGTAAACGAATGCTTCAACCTAAGAGAAAAAAATTTGGTGAGCCAAGTGTTATTTGTGTACTGATCATTACCACCAAGCATCATCAAGATTGGGCGAAAAAACATTTGCTGTTTTCGGAAACTCGAAGATTCTTGGACGCTTGCCAACCCCTTTCAATGAAAGTGCTTTTGCACAGTCTCTGCTCAGGGCTACTTTAAGAGGAAACAAACCATAGAGACAAAACTGAGAACTCTTTATTTTGTCAAGTTTCATAGAGCTACTACAAACCATGTTGGATTTAGAGTTCCAAATTCATCTATCTATATAGGAGACAACAGAGTGAGACCTAAAAATAAAAACTGCTACTGTAAACGAACGCTTCAACCTAGAAGAACAAAATTTGTTGAGCCAAGTGGGACTTGTGTACTGATCATTAACACAAAGTATCATCAAGATTGGGCAAAAAAAATATTTGCTGGTATTTCGGAAACTCGTAGATCTTTGACGCTTGCCAACCCATTTCAATGTAAGTACTGTTCGCCAGTCTCTGATTATGGCTACTTGAAGAGGAAACAAACCATAGAGACAAAACTGAGAACTACTTTATTTTGTCAAGTTTCATAGAGCTACTACAAACGATGTTTGATTTAGAGTTCCAAATTCATCTATTTATATATGAGAGAACAGAGTGAAACCTAAAAATAAAAACTGCTACTGTAAACGAACGCTTCAACCTAGAAGAACAAAATTTGGTGAGCCAAGTGGGATTCGGGTACTGATCATTACCACCAAGTATAATCAAGATTGGGCTAAAAAACATTTGCTGGTATTTCGGAAAATCGTAGATTCTTGGACGCATGCCAATCCCTTTCAATAAAAGTGCTTTTCCACAGTCTCTGCTCAGGGCTACTTGAAGAGGAAACAAACCAATGAGAAAAAACTGAGAACTACATTTTTTGTCAAGTTTCATAGAGCTACTACAAACCATGTTTGATTTAGAGTTCCAAATCCATCTATCTATATAGGAGAGAATAGAGGGAAACCTAAAAATAAAAACTGCTACTGTAAATGAACGCTTCAACCTAGAAGCAAATAATTTGGTGAGCAAAGTGGGAGTTTTGTACTGATCATTACCACCAGGAATCATCTAGATTGGGTGAAAAAATATTTGCTGGTATTTCGAAAACTCGTATTTCTTGGAAGCTTGGCAACCCCTTTCAATGAAATTGCTTTTTCTCAGTTTCTGCTCAGGGCTACTTGAAGAGGAAACAAACCAATGAGACAAAACTGAGAACTACATTTTTTTGTCAAGTTTCATAGAGATACTACAAACCATGTTTGATTTAGAGTTCCAAATCCATCTATCTATATAGGAGAGAACAGAGGGAAACCTAAAAATAAGAACTGCTACTGTAAACTAACGCTTCAACGTAGAAGCACAAAATTTGGTGAGCAAAGTGGGAGTTTTGTACTGATCATTACCACCAGGTATTATCAAGATTGAGTGAAAAAATATTTGCTGGTATTTTGAAAACTCGTAATTTCTTGGAAGCTTGTCAACCCCTTTCAATGAAAGTGCTTTTCCACAGTCTCAGCTTAGGGCTACTTGAAGACGAAACAAACCATAGAGACAAAACTGAGAACTACTTTATCTTGTCATGTTTCAAAGAGCTACTACAAACCATGTTGGATTTAGAGTTCCAAATTCATATATCTATGTAGGAGAGAACAGAATGAAACCTAAAAATACAAACTGCTACTGTAAACGAACGCTTCAACCTACAAGAACAAAACTTGGTGAGCCAAGTGGGATTTGTGCACATATCATTACCACCAAGTATCATCAAAATTGGGTGAAAAAATATTTGCTGATATTTTGGAAACTCGTAATTGCTTGGAAGCTTGGCAACCCCTCTCAATGAAAGAGCTGTTCCACAGTCTCTGATAAGGGCTACTTGAAGAGTAACACACCATAGACAAAAAAACTGAGAAATCATTTATTTTGTCAAGTTTCAAAAAGCTACTAAAAACCATGTTGGATTTAGAGTTCCAAATTCATCTATCTATATAGGAGAGAAAAGAGTGAAACCTACAAATACAATCTGCTACTGTAAACGAACGCTTCAACATAGAAGAACAAATTTTGGTGAGCCAAGTGGAATTTGTGTACTGATCATTACCAACAAGTATCATCAAGATTGGGTGAAAAAATGTTCGCAGGTATTTCAAAAACTCATGATTTCTTGGAAGCTTGGCAACCCCTTTCAATGAAAGTGCTTTTCCACAGTCTCTGATTAGGGCTACATGAAGAGGAAACAAAGCATAGAGACAAAATAGAGAACTACTTTATTTTATCAAGTTTCAAATAGCTACTACAAACCATTTGGATTTAGAGTTCCAAATTCATCTATCTATATAGGAGACAACAGAGTGAAACCTAAAAATAAAAACTGCTACTGTAAACGAACGCTTCAACCTAGAAGAACAAAATTTGGTGATCCAAGTGGGATTTTGGTAGTGATCATTCCCACCAAGTATCATCAAGATTTGGTGAAAAAATATTTGCTGGTATTTTGGAAACCTAATTTCTTGGAAGGTTGGCAACCCTTTTCAATGAAAGTGCTGTTCCACAGTCTCTGATTAGGGCTACTTGAAGAGGAACAAACCATAGATAAAAAACTGAGAACTACTTTATTTTGTCATGTTTCAAATAGCTACTATAAACCATGTTGGATTTAGAGTTCCAAATTCATCTATATATAGGACAACAGAGTGAAACCTAAAAATACAAACTGCTACTGTAAACGAATGCTTCAATCTAATAGAACAAAATTTGGTGAGCCAAGTGTTATTTGTGTACTGATCCTTACCACCAAGCATCATCAAGATTGGGCGAAAAAACATTTGCTGGTTTCGGAAACTCGAAGATTCTTGGACGCTTGCCAACCCCTTTCAATGAAATTGCTTTTGCACAGTCTCTGCTCAGGGCTACTTTAAGAGGAAACAAACCATAGAGACAAAACGGAGAACTCTTTATTTTGTCAAGTTTCATAGAGCTACTACAAACCATGTTGGATTTAGAGTTCCAAATTCATCTATCTATATAAGAGACAACAGAGTGAGACCTTAAAATAAAAACTGCTACTGTAAACGAACGCTTCAACCTAGAAGATAAAATTTGGTGATCAAGTGGGAATGGTGTACTGATCATTACCACCATGTATCATCAAGATTGGGCTATAAAACATTTGCTGGTATTTCGGAAACTCGTAGATTCTTGGACGCTTGCCAACCCCTTTCAGTGTAAGTGCTTTTCCACAGTCTTTGCTCAGGGCTACTTTAAAGGAAAACAAACCATAGAGACAAAACTGAGAACTACTTTATTTTGTCAAGTTTCATAGAGCTACTAAAAACCATGTTGGATTTAGAGTTCCAATTCATCTATCTATATAGGAGAGAATTGAGGAAAAAATAAAAATAAAAACTGCTACTGTAATCGAATGCTTCAACCTAAAAGAACAAAATTTGGTGAGCCACGTGGGATTTATGTACTGATCATTACCACTAAGTATCATCAAGATTGGGCTATAAAACATTTGCTGGTATTTCGGAAACTCGTAGATTCTTGGACGCTTGCCAACCCATTTCAATGTAAGTACTGTTCGCCAGTCTCTGATTATGGCTACTTGAAGAGGAAACAAACCATAGAGACAAAACTGAGAACTACTTTATTTTGTCAAGTTTCATAGAGCTACTACAAACGATGTTTGATTTAGAGTTCCAAATTCATCTATTTATATATGAGAAACAGAGTGAAACCTAAAAATAAAAACTGCTACTGTAAACGAACGCTTCAACCTAGAAGAACAAAATTTGGTGAGCCAAGTGGGATTCGGGTACTGATCATTACCACCAAGTATAATCAAGATTCGGCTAAAAAACATTTGCTGGTATTTCGGAAAATCGTAGATTCTTGGACGCTTGCCAATCCCTTTCAATAAAAGTGCTTTTCCACAGTCTCTGCTCAGGGCTACTTGAAGAGGAAACAAACCAATGAGAAAAAACTGAGAACTACATTTTTTTGTCAAGTTTCATAGAGCTACTACAAACAATGTTTGATTTAGAGTTCCAAATCCACCTATCTATATAGGGGAGAATAGAGGGAAAACTAAAAATGAAAACTGCTACTGTAAATGATCGCCTCAACCTAGAAGCAAATAATTTGGTGAGCAAAGTGGGAGTTTTGTACTGATCATTACAACCAGGTATCATCTAGATTGGGTGAAAAAATATTTGCTGGTATTTCGAAAACTCGTAATTTCTTGGAAGCTTGGCAACCCCTTTCAATGAAAGTGCTTTTCCACAGTCTCTGCTTAGGGCTACTTGATGAGGAAACAAACCATAGAGACAAAACCGAGGACTACTTTATTTTTTAAAGTTTCAAAGAACTACTACAAACCATGTTGGATTTAGAGTTCCAAATTCATCTATCTATATAGGAGAGAACAGAGTGAAAAATAAAAATAAAAACTGATACTGTAAACGAACGCTTCAACCTAGAAAAACAAAATTTGGTGAGCCAAAGGGATTTGTATACAGATCATTACCAACAAGTATGATCAAGATTGTGTGAAAAAATGTTTGCTGGTATTTCGGAAACCTGTAGATTCTTGGACGCTTGCCAACCCCTTTCAATGAAAGTGCTTTTTGCAATTCTGTGCTTAGTGCTACTTGAAGAGGAAACAAACAATAGAGACAAAAATGACAACTACTTTATTTTCTCAAGTTTCAAAGAGCTACTACAAACCATATTGGATTTAGAGTTCCAATTCCATCTATCTATATTGGAGACAACAGAGTGAAACCTAAAAATAAAAACTGCTACTGTAAACGAACGATTCACACTAGAAGCACAAAATTTGGTGAGCCAAGTCGGATTTGTATACTGATCATTACCACTAAGTATCATCAAGATTGGGGGAAAAACATTTGCTGGTATTTAGGAAACTCGTAGATTCTTGAACGATTGCCAACCCCTTTCAATGAAAGTGCTTTTCCACAGTCTTTGCCTAGGGCTACAAGAAGAGGAAAAAACCATAGAGACAAAACTGAGACCTACGTTATTTTGTCAATTTTCAAGGAGGTACTACAAATCATGTTGGACTTACAGTTCCAAATTCATCTATCTACATAGGAGAGAACAGAGTGAAACCTAAAAATAAAAACTGCTACTGTAAACGAACGCTTCAACCTAGAAGCACAAAATTTGGTGAGCCAAGTGGAATTTGTGTCCTGATCAGTACCACCAAGTACGATCAAGATAGGGTGAAAAAATACTTGCTGTTATTTCACAAACTCGTAATGTCTTGGAAGCTTGGCAAACCCTTTCAATGAAAGTGATTTTCCACAGTCTTTCCCTAGGACTACTGTAAGAGGAAACAAACCATAGAGACAAAACTGAGAACTCCTTTATTTTGTCAAGGTTCAAAGAGCTACTGCAAACCATGTTGTATTTAGAGATCCAAATTCATTTAACTATATAGGAGAGAACAGAGTAAAACCTAAAAATAAAAAATGCTCATGTGAACAAATGCTTCAACCTAGAAGAACAAAACTTGGTGAGCCAAGTGGGATTTGTGTAATGATCATTCCCACCAAGTATCATCAAGATTGGGTGAAAAAATATTTGCTGTTATTTCGGAAACTCGTAATTTCTTGGAAGGTTGGCAACCCCTTTTAATGAAAGTGCTTTTCCACAGTCTCTACTTAGGGCTACTTCAAGAGGAAATAAACCATAGAGACAAGACCGAGAACAACTTTATTTTGTAAATTTTCAAATAGCTACTACAAACCGTGTTGGATTTAGAGTTCCTAATTCATCTATCTATATAGGAGAGAACAGAGTGTAACCTAAAAATAAAAACTGCTACTGTAAATGAACACTTCAACCAAGAAGAACAAATTTGGTGAGCCAAGTGGGATTTTTGTCCTGATCATTACCACCAAGTATCATCAAGATTGGGTGAAAATATATTTGCTGGTATTTCGGAAACTCGTAATTTCTTGGCAATTTGGCAACCCCTTTAAATGAAAGTGCTTTTCGCCATTCTCTGCTATGGCTACTTAAAGAGGAAACAACCTATAGGGACAAAAATGAGAACTACCATATTTTGACATGTTTCAAAGAGCTACTACAATCCATGTTGGATTTAGAGTTCCAAATTCATCTATCTATATAGGAGACCACAGAGTGAAACCTAAAAATAAAAACTGCTACTGTAAAGGAGCGCTTCAACCTAGAAGAACAAAATTTGGTGAGCCAAGTGGGATTTGTGTACTGATCATCACCGTCAAGTATCATCAAGATTGGGTGTAAAATATTTGCTGGTATTTTGGAAACTCGTAATTTCCTGGAATATTGGCAACCCATTTCAATGAAAGTGCTTTTCGCCATTCTCTGCTTATGTCTATTTGAAGAGGAAACAAACCATAGAGACAAAACTGCAGCTACTTTATTTTGTCAAGTTTCAAAGAGCTACTACAAACCATGTTGTATTTAGAGATCTAAATTCATTTATCTATATAGGAGAGAACAGAGTGAAACCTAAAAATAAAAACTGCTACTGTAAACGAACGCTTCAACCTAGAAGAATAAAATTTGGGGATCCAAGTGGGATTTTAGTACTGATCATTACCACCAAGTATCATCAAGATTGGGAGAAAATATATTTGCTGGTATTTGGGAAACTCGTAATTTCTTGGAAGCTTGACCAGCCCTTTCAATGAAAGTGCTTTTCCACAGTCTCTGGTTAGGGCTACTGGAAGAGGAAAAAAAACATAGAGACAAAACTGAGAATTACGTTATTTTGTCAAGTTTCAAGAGCTACTATAAGCCATGTTCGATTTAGAGTTCCAAATTCATCTATCTATATAGGAGAGAACAGAGTGAAACCTAAAAATAAAAACTGCTACTGTAAACGAACGCTTCAACCTAGAAGAACAAAATTTGGTGATCCAAGTGGGATTTGTGTACTGATCACTCCCACCATGTATCATCAAAATTGGTTGAAAAAATATTTGCTGTTATTTCGGAAACTCGAAATTTCTTGGAAGCTTGGCAACCCCTTTCATTGAAAGTTCTTTTCCAAGGTTTCTGCTTAGGGCTAATTGAAGAGGAAACAAACCATTGAGACAAAACTCAGAACTACTTTATTTTGTAAAGTTTCAAAGAGCTACTACTAACCATGTTGTATTTAGAGTTCCAACTTCATCTATCTGTATAGGAGAGAACAGAGTGACACCTAAAAATAAAAACAGCTACTGTAAACGAAAGCTTCAACCTAGAAGAACAAAATTTGGTGAGCCAATTGGGATTTGTGTACTGATCATTACCACCAAGTACCATAAAGATTTCGTAAAATGATATTTGCTGGTATTTAGGCAACTCGTAATTTCTTGGAAGCTTGTCAACCCCTTTCAATGAAAGTGCTTTTCGCCATTCTCTGCTTATGGCTACTTGAAGAGGAAACAAACCATAGAGACAAAAAGGAGAACTACTTTATTTTGTCAAGTTTCAAAGAGCTACTACAATCCATGTTGGATTTAGAGTTCCAAATTCATCTATCTGTTTAGGAGAGAACAGAGTGAAACCTAAAAATAAAAACTGCTACTGTAAATAACGCTTCAACCTAGGAGAACAAAATTTGGTGAGCCAAGTAGGATTTGTGAACTGATCATTACCACCAAGTATCATCAAGATTGGGTTAAAAAATATTTGCTGGTATTTCGGAAACTAGTAATTTCTTCAAAGCGTGGCAACCCCTTTCAATGAAAGTGCTTTTCCACAGTCTCTGCATAGGGCTACTTGAAGAGGAAGCAAACCGTAGAGACAAAACTGAGAACTACTTTATTTGTCAAGTTTCAAAGAGCTACTACAAACCATGTTGGATTCAGAGTTCAAAATTTATCTATCTATATATGAGAGAACTGAGTGAATCCTAACAATAAACACTGCTACTGTTAACGGACGCTTAACCTAGAAGAACAAAATTAGGTGAGCCAAGTGGGATTTGTGTCCTCATCATTAACACCAAGTATCATCAAGATTGGGTGAAAAAATATTTGCTGGTATTTCGGAAACTCGTAGATTCTAGGACGCTTGCCAACCCCTATCAATGAAAGTGCTTTTCGCCAGTCTCTGATTATGGCTACTTGAAGAGTAAACAAACCATAGAGACAAAACTGACAGCTTTCTTTATTTTGTCAAGTTTCAAAGAGCTACTACAAAGCATATTGGATTTAGAGTTTCAAATTCATCTATCTACATAGAGGACAACAGAGTGAAACCTAAAAATAAAAACTGCTACTGTAAACGAGTGCTTCAACCTAGAAGAACAAAATTTGGTGAGCCAAGTGGGATTTGTGCACTGATCATTACCATCAAGTATCAACAAGATTGGGGGAAAAAATATTTTCTGCTACTTCGGAATCTAGTAATATTTTGGAAGATTGGCAACATCTTTCAATCAAAGTGCTTTTCACCTGTCTCTGCTTAGGGCTACTTGAAGAGGAAACAAACCATAGAGACAAATCTGAGAAATACTTTATTTTGTCAAGTTTCAAAGAGCTACTACAAACCATGTTGGATTTAGAGTTCCAAATTCATCTATCTGTGTAGGAGAGAACAGAGTGAAACCTCACAATAAAAACTGCTACTTTAAAACCACTTCAACTTACAAGAACAAAATTTGGTCAGTCAAGTGGTGATTATGTACTGATCATTAAGACCACGTATCATCAAGATTGGGTGAAAAAATATTTGCTGGTATTTCGGATACTCGTAATTTCTTCGAAGCTTGGCAACCCCTTACAATGAAAGTCCTCTTCCACAGTCTCTCCTTAGGGCTACTTGAAGAGGATAGAAACCATAGAGAAAAAACTGAGAACTACTTTATTTTGTCAAGTTTCAAAGAGCTACTACAAACCATGTTGGATTTAGTGTTCCAAATTCATCTATCTATATATTAGAGTAGAGAGAGAAACCTAAAAATAAAAACTGCTACTGTAAACGAACTCTCCAACCTTGAAGAACAAAATTTGGTGAGCAAAGTGGGATATGTATACAGATCATTACCACCAAGTATCATCAAGGTTGAGCGAAAAGTATTTGCTGGTATTCTGGAAACTCGTAGATCTTGGACGCTTGCCAACCCCTTTCAATGAAAGTGCTTTTCGCATGTCTCTGATTAGGGCTACTTGAAGAGGACTCAAACCATAGAGACAAAACTGAGACTACTTAATTTTGTCAAGTTTCAAAGAGCTACTACAAACCATGTTGGATTTAGAGTTCCAAATTCATCTATCTGTATAGTAGAGAACAGAGTGAAACCTAAAAATAAAAACTGCTACTGTAAACAAACGCTTCAACCTAGAAGAACTAAATTTGGTGAGCCAACCGGATTTGTGTACTGATCATTACCACCAAGTATCATCAAGATTGGTAGAGAGAATATTTGCTGGTATATCGGAAACTCGTAATGTTTTGGAAGCTTGGCAACTTCTTTCAATGAAAGTGCTTTTCGCCAGTCTGTGATTAGGGCTACATAAAGAGGAAAGGAACCTTTGAGAGAAAACTGAGAACTACTTTATTCTGTCAAGTTTCAAAGAGCTACTAAGAACCATGTTGACTTTAGAGTTCAAATTCATCTATCTTTATAAGAAACAACAGAGTGAAACCTTAAAATAAAAAATAAAAACTGATACTGTAAAAGAGCACTTCAACCTAGAAGAACAAAATTTGGTGAGCCACGTTGGATTGTGTACTGATCATTACCACCATGTTTCATCAAGGCTGGGTGAAAAAATATTTGCTGGTATTTCTGAAACTCCTAATTTCTTGGAACCTTGGCAACCCCTTTCAATGAAAGTGCTTTTCCACAGTCTCTGCTTAGGGCTACTCGAAGAGGATAGAAACCATAGAGACAAAACTGAGAACTACTTTATTTTTCAAGTTTCAAAGAGCTATTACAAACCATGTTGAATTTAGAGTTCCAAATTCATCTATCTTTATAGGAGAGAAAAGAGTGAAACCTAGACATAAAAACTGCTACTGTGAACGAAAGTTTCAACGTAGAAGAACAAAATTTGGAAAGCCAAGTGAGATTTTTGTACTGATCATTACCACCAAATATCATCAAAATTGGGTGAAAAAATATTTGCTGCTATTTTGGAAACTCATAGATTCTAGGACGCTTGCCAATCCCATTCAATGAAAGGGCTTTTTGCCAGTCTCTGATGACGGCTACTTGAAGAGGAAACAAACCATATAGAAAAACCTGAGAACTACTTTATTTTGTCAAGTTTGAAAGAGCTACTACAAACCATGTTGGATTTAGAGTTCCAAATTTATCTATCTATATAGGAGCGAACATAGTGAAACCTAAAAATAAAAATTGCTACTGTAAACGAACGCTTCAACCTAGAAGAACAAAATTTGTTGAACCAAGCGGTATTTCTATACGGATCAACACACCAAGTATCATCAAGATTGGGTGAAAAAAATATTTGCTGGTATTTTGGAAACTAGTAATTTCTTGGAAGCTTGTCAGCTCCTTTCAATGAAAGTGCTTTTCCACAGTCTCTGGTTAGGGGTACTTGAAGAGGAAACAAACCATAGAGACAAAACTGAGAACTACTTTATTTTGTCAAGTTTCAAAGAGCTACTACAAACCATGTTTGATTTAGAGTTCCAAATTCATCTATCTATATAGGAGAGAACACAGTGAAACATAAAATAAAAACTGCTAGTGTAAACGAACGCTTCAACCTAGAAGAACAAAATTTGTTGAGCCACGTGGGATTTGTGCACTGATCATTACCACCAAGTATGATCCAGATTTGGTGAAAAAATATTTGCTGGTATTTCGGAAACTCGTAATTTCTTGGAATTTTGGCAACCCCTTTCAATTAAAGTCCTCTTCCACAGTCTCTGCTTAGGGCTAATTGAAGAGGATAGAAACCATAGAGACAAAACTGAGAACTACTTTATCTTGTCAAGTTTCAAAGAGCTACTACAAACGATATTCGATTTAGAGTTCCAATTCATCTATCTATATATTAGAGAAGAGAGTGAAACCTAAAAATAAAAACTGCTAATGTAAACGAACGCTTCAACCTGCAAGAACAAAACTTGGTGAGGAGAAGTGGGATTTGTGTACTTATCATTACCACCACGTATATTCAAGATTGGGAGAAAAAATATTTGCTGGTATTTCGGAAACTCCTAGTTTCTTGACGCTTGCCAACCCCTTTCAATGAAAGTGCTTTTCACCAGCCTCTGCTTAGGGCTACATGAAGAGAAAACAAACCATCGAGACAAACTGAGAAATACTTTATTTTGTCAAGTTTCAATGAGCTACTACAAACCATGTTGACTTTAGAGCTCCAAATTCATTTATCTATATAAGAGACAACAGAGTGAAACCTTAAAATAAAAACTGCTAGTGTAAACGAGCGCTTCAACCTAGAAGACCAATTTTTGGTGAGCCAAGTGGGATTTGTGAACTGATCATTACCATCAAGTATCATCAAAATTGGGTGAAAAAATATTTGCTGCTATTTCGGAATCTAGTAATATCTTGGAAGATTGGCAACCCCTTTCAATGAAAGTGCTTTTCCACAGTCTCTGCTTAGGGCTACTTGAGGACAAAACAAACAATAGAGAAAAAACTGGAAATTGCTTAATTTTGTCAAGTTTCAAAGAGCTACTACAAACCATGTTGGATTTAGAGTTCCAAATTCATCTATCCATATAGAAGATAACAGAGTCAAACCTAAAAATAAAAACTGCTACTGTAAACGAACGCCACAACCTAGAAGAACAAAATTTGTTGAGCCAAGTGAGATTTGTGCACTGATCATTACCACCAAGTATGATCCAGATTGGGTGAAAAAATATTTGCTGGTATTTCGGAAACTCGTAATGTCTTGGTAGCTTGGCAACCCCTTTCAGTGAAAGTCCTCTTCCACAGTCTCTGCTTAGGGTTACTTGAAGAGGAAACAAACCATAAGACAAATCTTAGAACTACTTTATATTGTCAAGTTTCAAACAGCTACCACAAACCATGTTGGATTTAGAGTTCCAAAATCATCTATCTGTATAGGAGACAACAGAGTGAAACCTAAATATAAAAACTGCTACATTAAAAGTGCTTCAACCTACAATAACAAAATTTGGTGAGCCAAGTGGTATTTATGTACTAATCATTACCACCAAGTATCATCAAGATTGGGTGAAAAAATATTTGCTGGAATTTCGGAATCTCGTAATTTCTTTCAGGCTTGGCAACCCCATTCAATGAAATTCCTCTTCCACAGTTTCTGCTTAGGGATACTTGAAGAGGAAGAAAACCATAGAGACAAAACTGGGAACTACTTTATTTTGTCAAGTTTCAAAGAGCTACTACAAACCATGTTGGATTTAGAGTTCCAAAATCATCTATCTATATAGTAGAGAAGAGAGTGAAACCTAAAAATAAAAACTGCTACTGTAAACGAATGCTTCAACCTACAAGAACAAAATTTGGTGAGCCAAGTGGGATTTGTGTACTTATCATTACCACCACGTATGATCAAGATTGGGTGAAAAAATATTTGCTGGTAATTCGGAAACTCCTAGATTCTTGAACGGTTGCCAACCCCTTTCATTGAAAGTGCTTTTCGCCAGTCTCTGCTTAGGGCTACATGAAGAGAAAACAAACAATCGAGACAAACTGAGAACTACTTTATTTTGTCAAGATTCAAAAAGCTACTGCAAACCATGTTGACTTTAGAGTTCCAAATTCATCTATCTATATAGGAGACAACAGAGTGAAACCTAAAAATAAAAACTGCTACTGTAAACGAGGGCTTCAACATAGAAGAACAAAATTTGGTGAGCCAAGTGGGATTTGTGAACTGATCATTACCATCAAGTATCATCAAAATTGGGTGAAAAAATATTTGCTGCTATTTCGGAAACTCGTAATTTTTTGTAAGCTTGGCAACCTCTTTCAATGAAAGTGCTTTTCCACAGTCTCTGCATACGGCTACTTGAAGAGGAAACAATCCATAGAGACAAAACTGAAAACTACTTTATTTTGTCAAGTTTCAAAGAGCTACTACAAGCCATGTTGGATTTGGAGTTCCAAATTCATTAATCTATATAGGAGAGTACATAGTGATACCTAAAAATAAAAACTGCTACTCTAAATATCGCTTCAACCTAGAAGAACAAAATTAGGTGAGCAAAGTGGGATTTGTGTACTGATCATTACCACCATGTATCATCAATATGGGGTGAAAAAATATTTGCTGGTATTTAGGAAACTCATACATTTGGACGCTTGCCAACCCCTTTCAATGAAAGTGCTCTTCGCCAGTCTCTGATTAGGGCTACTAGAAGAGTAAAGAAACCATAGAGACAAAACTGAAAACTTACTTTATTTTGTCAAGTTTCAAAGAGCTACTACAAAGCATATTGGATTTAGAGTTCCAAATTCATATATCTACATAGAGGACAACAGAGTGAAACCTAAAAATAAAAACTGCTACTGTAAACGAGGGCTTCAAACTTGAAGAACAAAATTTGGTGAGCCAAGTGGGATTTGTGAACTGATCATTACCACCAAGTATCATCACGATTGGGTGAAAAAATATTTTCTGCTATTTTGGAATCTAGTAATATCTTGGAAGATTGGCAACCCCTTTCAATGAAAGTGCTTTTCCACAGTCTCTGCTTAGGGCTACTTGAAGACGAAACAAACCATAAAGACAAAACTGAAAATTACTTAATTTTGTCAAGTTTCAAAGAGCTAATACAAACAATGTTGGATTTAGAGTTCCAAATTCATCTATCTATATACGAGAGAACAGAGTGAAGTCCAAAAATAAAAACTGCTACTGTAAACGAACGTTTCAACCTAGAAGAACAAAATTTGGTGAGCCAAGTGGGATTTGTGTACTGATCATTACCGCCAAATATCATCAAAATTGGGTGAAAAAATATTTGCTGCTATTTTGGAAACTCATAGATTCTAGGACGCTTGCCAATCCCTTTCAATGAAAGGGCTTTTCGCCAGTCTCTGATGACGGCTACTTGAAGAGGAAACAAACCATAGAGAAAAACCTGAGAACTACTTTATTTTGACAAGTTTCAAAGAGCTACTACAAACCGTGTTGGATTTAGAGTTGCAAATTCATCTATCTATATAGGAGAGATGAGAGTGAAACCTTAAATTAAAAACTGCTACTGTAAACAAACGCTTCAACCTAGAAAAAAAAAATTGGTGAGCCAAGCGGGATTTGTGTACTGATCACTACCACCAGGTATCATCAAGATTGGGTGAAAAAATATCTGCTGGTATTTCTGAAACTCCTAATTTCATGGAACCTTGGCAACACCTTTCAATGAAAGTGCTTTTCCACAGTCTCTGCTTTGGCTACTCGAAGAGGATAGAAACCATAGAGACAAAACTGAGAACTACTTTATTTTGTCAAGATTCAAAAAGCTACTACAAACCATGTTGAATTTAGAGTTCCAAATTCATCTATCTATATAGGAGAGAAAAGAGTGAAACCTAGAAATAAAAACTGCTACTGTAAAGGAACGCTTCAACATAGAAGAACAAAATTTGGTAACCCAAGTGAGATTTTTGTACTGATCATTACCACCAAGTATCATCAAGATTGGGCCAAAAATATTTGCAGGTGTTTCGGAAACTAGTAGATTCTTGGACGCTTGCCAAGCCCTTTCAATGAAAGTGCTTTTCGCCAGTCTCTGCTTAGGACTACTTGAAGAGGAAACAAACCATAGAGACAAAACTGAGAACTACATTACCTGTCATGCTTCAAATAGCTACTACAAACCATGTTGGATTTAGAGATCCAAAATCATATATCTATATAGGAGAGAACAGAGTGAAACCTAAAAATACAAACTGCTACTGTAAAAGAAAGCTTCAACCTACAAGAACAAAATTTGGTGTGCCAAGTGGAATTTGTTCACTGATCATTACCACCAAGTATCATCAAGAATGGGTGAAAATATTTGCTGGTATTTCGGAAAATCGTAATGTCTTGGAAGCTTGGCCACCCCTTTCAATGAAAGTGCTTTTCCACAGTCTCTCGTTAGGGCTACTTGAAGAGGAAACAAACCATTGAGAAAAAACTGAGAACTACTTTATTTTGTCAAGTTTCAAAGAGCTACTACAAACCATTTTGAATTTAGAGTTCCAAATTCACCTATCTATATAGGAGAGAACAGAGTGAAACCTAAAAATAAAAACTGCTACTGTAAACGAACGATTCAACCAGGAAAAACAAAATTTGGTGAGCCAAGGGGATTTGTATACTGATCATTACTAACAAATATGATCAAGATTGGCAAAAAAAATTTGCTGGTATTTCGGAAATTCATAGATTCTTGGACGCTTGCCAACCCCTTTCAATTAAAGTGCTTTTCGCCAGTCTCTGATGATGGCTACTTGAAGAGGAAACAAACCATATAGACAAATCTGAGAACTACTTTATTTTGTCGAGTTTCAAAGAGCTACTACAAACCATGTTGGATTTAGAGTTCCAAATTCATCTATCTATATTGGAGAGAACAGAGTGAAACCTAAAAATAAAAACTGCTACTGTAAACGAACGCTTCAAGCTAGAAGAACAAAATTTGGTGAGCCAAGTGGGATTTGTGTACTGATCATTACCACCAAGAATCATCAATATTGGCTTAAAAAATATTTGCTGGTATTTCGGAAACTTGTAATTTCTTGGAAGGTTGGCAACCTCTTTCAATGAAAGTGCTTTTCGCCTGTCTCTGCTTAGGGCTACTTGAAGAGGAAACAAACCATAGAGACAAAACTGAGAACTACTTTATTTTGTCAAGTTTCAATAAGCTACTACAAACCATGTTGGATTTAGAGTTCCAAATTCATCTATCTATATAGTCGAGAACAGAGTGAAACCTAAAAACAAAAACTGCTACTGTAAACGAACGCTTCAACCTAGAAGAACAAAATATGGTGAGCCAAGTGGGATTTTTATAGTGATCATTACCACCCCTTATGATCAAGATTGGTTGAAAAAATATTTGCTGGTATTTCGAATACTAGTAATTTCTTCGAAGCTTGGCAACCCCTTACAATGAAAGTCGTCTTCCACAGTCTCTGCTTAGGGCTACTTAAACAGGGTAGAAATCATAGAGACAAAACTGAGAACTACTTTATTTTGTCAAGTTTCAAAGAGCTGCTACAAACCATGTTGGATTTAGAGTTCCAAATTCATCTATCTATATAGGAGACAACAGAGTGAAACCTAAAAATAAAAACTGCTACTGTAAACGAACTCTTCAACCTAGAAGAACAAAATTTGGTGACCGAAGTGGGATATGTATACAGATCATTACCACCAAGTATCATAAAGATTGAACGAAAAGTATGTGCTGGTATTTTGGAAAATCGTAGATCTTGGACGCTTGCCAACCCCTTTCAATGAAAGTGCTTTTCGCCAGTCTCTGATTAGGGCTACTTGAAGAGGAAACAAACCATAGAGACAAAACTGAAAACTACCTAATTTTGTCAAATTTCAAAGAGCTAATACAAACGATGTTGGATTTAGAGTTCCAAATTCATCTATCTATATACGAGAGAACAGAGTGAAGTCTAAAAATACAAACTGCTACTGTAAACGAATGCTTCTACCTAGAAGAACAAATTTTGGTGAGCCAAGTGG
>NW_027510144.1:408675-520082 GCF_048772815.1 Callospermophilus lateralis
ACAAAGTGAAACCTAAAAATAAATACTGCTACTGTAAACGAGCGCTTCAACCTACAAGAACAAAATTTGGTGAGCCAAGAGGATTTGTGTACTGTTCATTACCATTATGTATCATCAAGAGTGGGTGAAAAAATATTTTCTGGTATTTCGGAAACTCGTAATTTCTTGAAAGGTTATCAATTCCTTTCAATGAAAGTGCTTTTTGCCTGCCTCTGCTTAGGGCTATTTGAAGAGGAAACAATCCATAGAGACAAAACTGAGAACTACGTTATTTTGTCAAGTTTCAAAGAGCTACTACAAACCATGTTGGATTTAGTGTTCCAAATTCCTCTATCTATATAGGAGAGAACAGAGTGATACCTAAAAAATAAAAACTCCTACTGTAAACGAAAGCTTCAACCTAGAAGAAGAAAATATGGTGAGCCAAGTGGGATTGGAATAGTAATCATTACCACCCTTATGATCAAGATTGGTTGAAAAAATATTTGTTGGTATTTTGGAAACTCATAGATTCTAGGACGCTTCCAAAACCTTTCAATGTAAGTGCTTTCGCCAGTCTCTGATTAGGGCTACTTGAAGAGGAAACAAACCATAGAGAAAAAAATTGAGACTACTTTATTTTATGAAGTTTTAAAGAGCTACTACAAACCATGTTGGATTTAAAGTTCCAAATTCATCTATCTATATAGGAGAGAACAGAGTGAAACCTAAAAATAAAAAGGGCTACTGTAAACCAACGCTTCAAACTACAAGAACAAAATTTGATGAGCCAAGTGGGATTTTTGTACTGATCATTACCACCAAGTATCATCAAGATTCGGTGAAAAAATATTTGCTGGTATTTAAAAACTCGTAGATTCTTGGACGCTTGCTATCCGCTTTCAATGAAAGTGCTTTTCGCCAGTATCTGATTAGGGCTACTTGAAGAGGAAACAAACCATAGAGACAAAACTGAGAAATACATTATTTGTCAAGTTTCGTAGAGCTACTGCAAACCATGTTTGATTTAGAGTTCCAAATCCATCTATCTCTATAGGAGAGAACAGAGGGAAACCTAAAAATAAAAACTGCTACTGTAAACGAACGCTTCAACCTAGAAGCACAAAATTTGGTGAGCGATGTGGGAGTTGTGTACTGATCATTAGCACCAGGTATCATCAAGATTGGGTGAAAAAATATTTGCTGGTATTTCGAAAACTCGTAATTTCTTGGAAGCTTTGCAACCCCTTTCAATGAAAATGCTTTTCCACAGTCTCTGCATAGGGCTTCTTGAAGACAAAACAAACCATACAGACAAATTGAGAACTACATTACCTGTCATGTTTCAAAGAGCTACTACAAACCATGTTGGATTTAGAGTTCCAAATTCATATATCTATATAGGAGAGAACAAAGTGAAACCTAAAATTACAAACTGCTACTGTAAACGAACGCTTCAACCTACAAGAACAAAACTTGGTGAGCCAAGTGGGATTTGTGCACTAATTATTACCACCAAGTATCATCAAGATTGGGGTGAAAAATATTTGCTAGTATTTTGGAAACTAGTAATTTCTTGGAATCTTGGCAACCCCTTTCAATGACAGTGCTTTTCCACAGTCTGAGCCCTAGGGCTACTTGAAGAGGAAACAAACCTTAGAGACAAAACTGAGAACTACTTTATTTTTTCAAGTTTCAAAGAGCTACTGCAATCCAAGTTGGATTTAGAGTTTCAAATTTATCTATCAATATAGAAGACAACAGAGTTAAACCTAAAAATAAAAACTGCTACTGTAAACGAGTTCTTCAACCTAGAAGAACAAAATTTGGTGAGCCAAGTGGGATTTGTGTACTGATCATCACCATCAAGTATCATCAAGATTGGGTGAAAAATATTTCCTGGTATTGCGGAAACTCGTAATTTCTTGGAAGATTGGCAACCCCTTTCAATGAAAGTGCTTTTCCACAGTCTCTGCATAGGGCTACTTGAAGAGGAAGCAAACCTAGAGACAAAACTGAGAACTACTTTATTTGTCAAGTTTCAAAGAGCTACTACAATCCATGTTGGAATCAGAGTTCCAACTTCATCTATCTATATAGGGGAGAACATCGTGAATCCTAACAATAAACACTGCTACTGTTAACGAACCCTTCAACCTAGAAGAACAAAATTAGGTGAGCCAAGTGGGAATTGTGTACTGATCATTACCACCAAGTATCATCAAGTTTAGGTGAAAAAATATTTGCTGGTATTTCAGAAACTCCTAATTTCTTGGAAGCGTGGCAAACCCTTTCAGTGAAAGTGCTTTTCACAGTCTGTGCCTTGGTCTACTTGAAGAGGAAACAAACCTTAGAGACAAAACTTGAGAACTACTTCATTTTGTGAAGATTCTAAAAACTACTACAAACCATGTTGGATATAGAGTTCCAAATTCATCTATCTATATAGAAGAGAACAGAGTGAAACCTAAAATAAAAACTGCTACTGTAAACGAACGCTTCAACCTACAAGAACAAAACTTAGTGAGCCAAGTGGGATTTGTGCACTGATCATTATCACCAAGTATCATCAAGATTGGGTGAAAAAATATTTGCTGGGATTTCGGATACTCGTAGAACTTGGACGCTTGCCAACCCCTTTCAATGAAAGTGCTTTTCCACAGTCTCTGCTCAGGGCTGCTTGAAGAGGAAACAAACCGTAGAGACAAAACTGAGAACTCTTTATTTTGTCAAGTTTAATAGAGCTTCTACAAACCATGTTGGACTTAGAGTTCCAAATTCCATCTATCTATATACAAGAGAATAGAGGAAAACCTAAATAGAAAAACTGCTATTGTAAACGAACGCTTCAACCTAGAAACACAAAATTTGGTGAGTCAAGTGGGATTTGTGTACTGATCATTACCACCAAGTATCATCACGATTGGGCAAAAAAATATTTGCGTGTATTTCGGAAACTCGTAGATCTTGGACGCTTTCCAACCCCTTTCAATATAAGTGCTATTCGCCAGTCTCTGATTAGGGCTACTTAAAGAGGAAACAAACCATAGAGACAAAACTGAGAACTACTTTATTTAGTCAAGTTTCAAAGAGCTACTACAAACAATGCTTGATTTAGAGTTCCAAATTCATCTATCTATATAGGAGAGAACAGAGTGAAACATAAAAATACATACTCCTACTGTAAACGAACGCTTCAACCTAGAAGAACAAATTTTGGTGAGCCAAGTGGGATTTGTGAAGTGATCATTACCACCAAGTATCATCAAGATTGGGTGACAAAATATTTGCTTCTATTCGGAAACTCATATTCTCTTGGAAGCTTGGCAACCACTTTCAATGAAATTGCTTTTCCACAGTCTCTGCATAGGGCTACTTGAAGACGAAACAAACCATAGAGACAAATTGAGAACTACATTACATGTTTCAAAGAGCTACTACAAACCATGTTGGATTTAGAGTTACAAATTCATATATCTATATAGGAGAGAACAGAGTGAAACCTAAATAGAAAAACTGCAACTGTAAACGAATGCTGCAAGTTACAAGAACAAAATTTGGTGAGCCAACTCCGATTTGTGCACTGATCATTATCACCAAGTATCATTAAGATTGGTTGAAAAAATATTTTCTGGTATTTTGGATACTCGTAATTTCGTGGAAGCTTGGCAACCCCTTTCAATGAAAGTGCTGTTCCACAGTCTCTGATTAGGGCTATGTGAAGAGGAACAAACCATAGAGAAAAAACTGAGAACAACTTTATTTTCTCAAGTTTCAAAGAGCTACTACAAATCATGTTGGATTTAGAGTTCCAAATTCATCTATCTATATAGGAGAGAACAGAGTGAAACCTAAAAATAAATACTGTTTGTGTAAACGAACGCTTCAACCTAGAAGATAAAATTTGGTGTGCCAAGTGGGATTTGTGTACTGATCATTACCACCAAGTATCATCAAGATTGGGCTAAAAAACATTTGCTGGTATTTCGGAAAATCGTATATCCTTGGACACTTGCCAAACCCTTTCAATGAAAGTGCTTTTCCACAGTTTTACTCAGGGCTACTTTAAGGGGAAACAAACAGCAGAGACAAAACTGAGAACTACTTCATTTTGTCAAGTTTCAAAGAGCTACTACAAACCATGTTGGATTTAGAGTTCCAAATTAAACTATCTATATAGGAGAGAATTGAGGGAAACCCAAAAATAAAAAACTGCTACTTTAAAGGAACGATTCAACCTAGAAGAACAAAATTTGTTGAGCCAAGTCAGATTTGTGTACTGATTATTACCACCAAGTATCATCAAGATTGCGCGAAAAAATATTTCCTGCTATTTTGGAAACTAGTAGATTCTTGGACGCTTCCCAACCCCTTTCAATGAAAGTGCTTTTCCACAGTCTCTGCTCGAGGTACTTGAGGAGGAAACAATCCATAGAGACAAAACTGAGAACTAAATTTTTTTGTCAAGTTTCATAGAGCTACTACAAACCATGTTTAGTTTAGAGTCCCAAATTCATCTATCTATATAGGACAGAACAGAGGGAAACCTAAAAATAAAAACTGCTACTTTAAACGAACGCTTCAACCTAGAAGCACAAAATTTGGTGAGCCAAGTGCGTTTTTGTACTGATCATTACCACCAGGTATCATCAAAATTGGATCAAAAAATATTTGCTGGTATATCGAAAACTCATAATTTCTTGGAAGATTGGCAACCCCTTTCAATGAAAGTGCTTTTCCACAGTCTCTGTTTAGGGCTACTTGAAGAGGAAACAAACCATAGATACAAAACTGAGAACTACATTATCTTGTAAAGTTTCAAAGAGCTACTACAAACCATGTTGGATTTAGAGTTCCAAATTCATATATCTATATGGGAGAGAATCGAATGAAACCGAAAAAGAAATACTGCTACTTTAAACGAACGCTTCAACCTACAAGAACAAAATTTGGTGAGCCAAGTGGGATTTGTGTACTGATCATTACCACCAAGTATCATCAAGATTGGGTGAAAAAATATTTGCTGGTATTTTGGAAACTCATAATTTCTTGGAAGCTTGGCAAACCCTTTCAAAAAAGTGCTGTTCCACAGTCTCTGATTAGGGTTACTTGAAGAGGAACAAACCATATAGGAGAAAACTGAGAACTACTTTATTTTGTCAAGTTTCAAAGAGCTACTACAAACCATGTTGAATTTGAGTTCCAAATTCATTTATCTATATAGGAGACAACAGAGTGAAACCTAAAAATACAAACTGCTACTGTAAACGAACGATTCAACCTAGAAGCACAAAATTTGGTGAGCCAAGTGGGATTTGTGTACTGATCATAAACACCAAGTATCATCAAGATTGGGCGAAAGAATATTTGCTGGTATTGCGGAAACTCGTAGATCTTGGACGCTTTCCAACCCCTTCCAATGAAAGTGCTTTTCGCTAGTTTCTCATTAGGGCTACTTGAAGAGGAAACATACCATAGAGACAAAACTTAGAACTACTTTATATTGTCATGTTTCATAGAGCTACTACAAACCATTTTGGATTTAGTGTTCCAAATTCATCTGTCTATATAGGAGAGAACGGAGGGAAACTTAAAAATAAAAACTGCTACTGTAAAAGAAAGCTTCAACCTAGAAGCACAAAATTTGGTGAGCCAAGTGGGATTTGTGTACTGATCATTACCACCAAGTATCATCAAGATTGGGTGAAAAAATGTTTGCTGGTATTTGGAAACTCGTAATTTCTTGGAAGCTTGGCAACCTTTTTCAATCAAAGTGCTTTTCCACAGTCTCTGCTTAGGGCTACATGAAGAGGAAACAAAAAATAGAGAAAAACCTGAGAACTATTTTATTTTGTCAAGTTTCGAAGAATTACTACAAACCATGTTGGATTTAGAGTTCCAAATTCATCTACCTATATAGGAGACAACAGAGTGAAATCTAAAAATAAAAACTCCTACTGTAAACGAACGCTTCTACCTAGAAGAACAAAATTTGGTGAGGTAAGTGTGATTTGTGTACTGATCATTACCACCAAATATATCAAGATTGGGTGAAAAAAATATTTGCTTTTATTTCGGAAACTCGTAGATTCTTGGACCCTTGCCAACCCCTTTCAATGAAAGTGCTTTTCGCTAGTCTCTGATTAGGGCTACTTGAAGAGGAACCAAACATAGAGACATAACTGAGAACTACTTCATTTTGTCAATTTCAAAGAGCTACTACAAATCATGATGGATTTAGAGTTCCAAATTCATTTATCTATATAAAGGTGAGCAGAGAGATACCTAAAAATAACAACTGCTACGGTAAAAGAACTCTTCAACCTAGAAGAACAAAATTTGGTGACCCAAGTGGGATTTTTGTACTGATCATTACCCCCAAGTGTCATCATGATTGGGTGCAAAAATATTTGCTGGTATTTCGGAAACTCTTGGATTGTTGGACGCTTGCCAAACCCTTTCACTGAAAGTGCTTTTCCACAGTTTCTGCTCAGGGCTACTTTAAGAGGAAACAAACCATAGAGACAAAACTGAGAGCTCTTTATTTTGTCAAGTTTCATAGAGCTACTACAAACCATCTTGGATTTAGAGTTCCAAATTCATCCAACTATATATAAGACAACAGAGTGAAACCTAACAATAAAAACTACTACTGTAAAAGAACGCTTCAACCTAGAAGATCAAAATTTGGTGAGCCAAGTGAGATTTGTGTACTGATCATTACCACAAAGTATCATCAAGATTGGACGAAAAAAGTATTTGCTGGTATTTCGGAAACTCCTAATATCTTGGAAGCTTGGCAAACACTTTCAAAGAAAGTACTTTTCCACAGTCTGTGCCTAGGGCTAATGAAGAGGAAACATACCTTAGAGACAAAACTGAGCACTTCTTTATTTTGTCAAGTTTCAAAGAGCTACTACAAATCATGTTGGATTTAGTGTTCCCAATTCATCTATCTATATTGGAGAGATCAGAGTGAAACCTAAAAAGAAAAACTGCTACTGTAAACGAACGCTTCAACCTAGAAGAACAAAATTTGGTGAGCACAGTGGGATTTGGTTCATGTTCATGAAAAAATATTTGATGGTATTTCGGAAACTCGTAATTTCTTGGAAGCTTGGCAACCCCTTTCAATGAAAGTGCGTTTCCACAGTCTCTGGTTAGGGCTACTTGAAGAGAAAACAAACCATAGAGACAAAACTGAGAACTTCTTTATTTTTTCAAGTTTCAAAGAGCTACTACAATCCATGTTGGATTTATAGTTCCAAAATCATCTCTCTATATAGGAGAGAAGAGAGTGAAACCTAAAAATAAAAACTGCTATTGTAAAAGAACGCTTCAACCTAAAAGAACAAAATATGGTGAGCCAAGTGGGATTTGTGTACTGATCATCACCATCAAGTATTATCAAGATTGGGTGAAAAAATATTTGCTGGAATTTCGGAAACTCGTTATTTCTTGGAAGCTTGGCCACTCCATTCAATGAAAGTGCTTTTCCACAGTCTCTGCTTAGGGCTACTTGAAGAGGAAACAAACCATAGATACAAAACTGAGGACTACTTTATTTTGCCATGTTTCAAAGAGCTACTACAAAGGATGTTTGATTTAGAGTTCCAAATTCATCTATCTATATAGGAAAGAACAGAGTGAAACCTAAAAGTAAAAAAGCTACTGTAAACGAATGCTTCAACCTGGAAAAATAAAATTTGGTGAGCCAAGGGGATTTGTATACTGATCATTACCAACAAGTATGGTCAAGATTGGGTGAAAAAAATATTTGCTGGTATTTCGGAAACCCGTAGATTCTAGGACGCTTCCAACCGCTTTCAATGAAATTGCTTTTTGCCAGTCTCTGATTAGGGCTAATTGAAGAGTAAATAAACCATAGAGACAAAACTGAGAACTTCTTTATTTTGTCAAGTTTCAAAGAGCTACTACAAACAATGTTGGATTTAGAGTTCCAAATTCATCTATCTACATAGAGGACAACAGAGTGTAATCTAAAAATAAAAACTGCTACTGTAAATGAAACCTTCAACCTAAAGAAGAAAATTTGGTTAGCCATGTGGGATTTGTGTACTGATCACTAACACCAAGTATCATCAAGATTGGCAAAAAAATATTTGCTGGTATTTCGGAAACTCATAGATTTTTGGACGCTTGCCAATCCCTTTCAATTAAAGTGCTTTTCGCCAGTCTCTGATTATGGCTACTTGAATAGTAAACAAGCCATAGAGACAAAACTGAGAAATACTTTAATTGTCAAGTTTCAAAGAGCTACTACAAACCATGTTGGACTTAGCGTTCCAAATTCATCTATCTGTATAGGAGAGAATAGAGTGAAACCTAAAAATAAAAACTGCTACTGTGTACGAACGCTTCAACCTAGAAGAAAAAAATTTGGTGAGCCAAGAGGGATTTGTGTACTGATTACTACCATCAAGTATCATCAAGATAGGGTGAAAAAATAATTGCTGGTATTTTGGAATCTCGTAATTTCTTGGAAGCTTGGCAACCCTTTCAATGAAAGTGCTTTTCCACATTCTCTGCATAGGGATACTTGAAGAGGAAACAAACAGTAGAGACAAAACTGAGAACTACTTCATTCTGTCAAGTTTCAAAGAGCTACTACAAACCATGTTGGATTTAGAGTTCCAAATTCATCTATCTACATAGAGGACAACAGAGTGAAACCTAAAAATAAAAACTGCCACTGTAAACGAACGCTTCAACCTAGAAGAACCAAATTTGGTGAGCCAAGTGGGATTTGTGTACTGATCATTACCACCAAGTATAATCAAGTTGGGTGAAAAAATATTTGCTGGTATTTCGGAAAATCGTAGATCTTGGACACTTGCCAACCCCTTTAAATGAAAGTGTTTTTAGCCAGTCGCTGATTAGGTCTGCATGAAGAGGAAACAAACCATAGAGAAAAAACTGACAACTACTTAATTATATCAAGTTTCAAAGAGCTAATACAAACGATGTTGGATTTAGAGTTCCAAATTCATCTATCTATATACGAGAGAACAGAGTGAAACCAAAAATACAAACTGCTACTGTAAACGAACGCTTCAACCTAGAAGGACAAATTTTGGTGAGCCAAGGGGGATTTGTGCACTGATCATTTCCACCCAGTATGATCAAGATTGGGTGAAAAAATATTTGCTGGTATTCGGAAAATCGTAGATTCTTCGACGCTTGCCATCCCCTTTCAATGAAAGTGCTTTACACCAGTCTCTGTTTAGGGCTAATTAAAGAGGAAACAAACCATTGAGACAAAACTGAGAACTACTTTATTTTGTCAAGTTTCAAAGAGCTACTACAAAAGATGTTGGATATAGAGTTCCAAATTCATCTATCTATATAGGAGAGAACAGAGTGAAACCTAAAAATATAAACTGCTACTGCAAACGAACGCTTCAACCTAGAGGAACAAAATATGGTGAGCCAAGTGGGATTGGTATACTGATCATTAGCACCAAGTATGACCAAGTTTTGGAGAAAAAATATTTGCTGGTATTTCGGAAACTCGTAAATTCTTGGACACTTGCCAATCCCTTTCAATGAAATTGCTTTTCACCAGTCTCTGATTAGGGCTACTTGACGAGGAAACAAACCATAGAGACAAATCTGAAAACTACTTTATTTTGTCAAGTTTCAATGAGCTACTACAAACCATGTTGGATTTAGACTTCCAAATACATCTATCTTTATAGGAGAAAACAGATGAAATCTAAAAATAAAAACAGCTACTGTGAATGAATGCTTCAACATAGAAGAGAAAAATTTGGTGAGCCAAGTGGGACTTGTGTACTGATCACTCCCAACAAGTATCATCAAGATTGGGTGAGAAAATATATGCCGGTATTTCGGAGATTCGTAATTTCTTCGAAGCTTGGCAACCCATTTCAATGAAAGTGCTTTTCGGCAGGCTCCGCTTAGGGCTACATGAAGAGGAAATGAACCATCGAGACAAAACTGAGAACTACTTTATTTTGTCAAGTTTCAAAGAGCTACTAAAAACCATGTTGGATTTATAGTTCCAAATTTATCTATCTATATAGGAGAGAACAGAGTGAATCCTAAAAATAAAAACTGCTACTGTAAACGAACGCTTCAACGTAGAAGAACAAAATTTGGTAAGCCAAGTGGAATTTGTGTCCTGATCATTACCACCAAGTATCATCAACATAAGGTGAAAAAATATTTGCTGGTATTTCGGAAACTAGTGATTTCTTGGAAGCTTGGCCACCCCTTTCAATGAAAGTGCTTTTCCACAGTCTCTGCTTAGGGCTACTTGAAGAGGAAACAAACAATTGAGACAAACTGAGAACTACTTTATTTTTCAAGATTCAAAGAGCTACTACAAACCATGTTGGATTTAGAGTTCCAAATTCATCTATCTATATAGGAGAGAACAGAGTGAAACCTAAAAATAAACACTGCTACTGTAAAAGAACGCTTTATCCTGGAAAAACAAAATTTTTGAGCCAAGGGGATTTGTATACTGATCGTTACCAACAAGTATGATCAAGATTCGGTGAGAAAATATTTGCTGGTATTTCGGAAACCCGTAGATTCTTGGACGCTTCCAAACTTTTTCAATGAAAGTGCTTTTTGCCAGTCTCTGCTTAAAGCTACTTGAAGATGAAAAAAACCATAGAGACAAAACTGAGAACTACTTTATTTTGTCAAGTTTCAAAGAGCTACTTCAAACCATGTTGGATTTAGAGTTCCAAATTCATCTATCTATATAGGAGAGAACAAAGTGAAACCTAAAGATAAACACTGCTACTGTAAACGAGCGCTTTAACCTAGAAAAACCAAATTTGGTGAGCCAAGTGGGATTTGTGTACTGATCACTACCACAAAGTATCATCAAGATTGGTTGAAAAAATATTTGCTGGTATTTCGGAAACTCATAATTTCTTGGAAGATTATCAACCCTTTTCAATGAAAGTGCTTTTGGCTAGTCGATTATTAGGGATAAGTGAAGAGAAAACACACCATAGAGACAAAACTAAGAACTACTTTATTTTGTGAAGATTCAAAGAGCTACTACAAACCATGTTGCATGTAGAGTTACAAATTCATCTATCTATATATGAGAGAACAGAGTGAAACCTAAAAATACAAACTGCTACTGTAAACGAACGCTTCAACCTAGAAGGACAAAATTTGGTGAGCCAAGTGGGATTTGTGTACTGATCATTACCACCAAGTATCATCAAGATTGGGTTAAAAAGTATTTGCTGGTATTTCGGAAACTCCTAATTTCTTGGAAGCTTGGCAAATAATTTCAATGAAAGTGCTTTTCCACACTATCTGCATAGGGCTACTTTAAGAGGAAACAAACCATAGAGACAAAACTGAGAACTACTGTAGCAGTAATTCACTTGCAGGTCAGCATGAGAAAAGAAATAATAAGAAGAAGCATAGCAAGCGAAGCAGCAGCAGAAAAAAAAAGTCCTTTATTGTGTACAAACAATCTTATAGTATTGTGAACAAAGAAGGCAGCCTTCCAACATCAATAAATCAGGTCTTTCAGCTAATTAAACATAGCATACAGAAGTTTTACTTTCTAATCAGAAGTGACCCGCTTCTCATGGCTAATCTACATTCGGCCCGGAGTATGTTGAGCTCTGCTCTTTGTTAAGAACAGATAATAAAAATTTTCTCAGCGCCCTCCTAGCCCACTTGGCAGAACATCCCGTTTGCAGGCAAGTCCTCCCAAGGACAGCAAACATCTCATTTTCAAGCATGTCCTCTGTTACCTTATCTAAACCTTGAAGGAGCCTCTCGCTTGCGAGCAGGCATGTCCGCTGTTACCTATCTATACCTTGAAAGAATATCCCATTTGCAGGCAGACTCCATCAAGGACATTAATAGTAACACAGTCACATTGATTCTCTACAAACTACTTTATTTTATCAAGTTTCATAGAGCTACTACAAACCATGTTGGATTTAGTGTTCCAAAATCATCTATTTATATAGGAGAGAAGAGAGGAAAACCTAAAAATAAAAACTGCTACTGTAAATGAACGCTTCAACCGAGGAGAACAAAATTTGGCGAGCCATGTGGGATTTGTGTACTGATCATTACCACCAAGTATCATCAAGATTGGTTGAAAAAATATTTGCTGGTATTTCGGAAACTCATAATTTCTTGTAAGCTTGGCAACCCCTTTCAATGAAAGTGCTTTTCCCCAGTCTCTGCTTAGGGTTACTTGAAGAGGAAACAAACCATAGAGACAAAACTGAGAATTACTTTATTTTGTCAAGTTTCAAACAGCTACTACAAACCATGTTGAATTTAGAGTTCCAAATTCATCTATCTATATAGGAGAGAAGAGAGGGAAAACTAAAAAGAAAAACTGCTACTGTAAACAAGCGATTCAACCTAGAAGAACAAAATTTGTTGAGCCAAGTGGGATTTGTGTACTGATCATTACCACCATGTATCATCAAGATTGGGCGAAAAAATGTTTGCTGGTATTGAGGAAACTCACAGATCTTGGACGCTTTCCAACCCCTTTCAATGTAAGTGCTATTCGCTAGTCTCTTATTAGGGCTACTTGAAGAGGAAACAAACCATAGAGACAAAACTGAGGGCTACTTTATTTTGTCAAGTTTCAAAGGGCTACTACAAAGGATGTTTGATTTAGAGTTCCAAATTCATCTATCTATATAGGAGAGAACAGAGTGAAACATAAAAATACAAACTGCTACTGTAAACGAACGCTTCAACCTAGAAGGACAAAATTTGGTGAGCCAAGTGGGATTCGGGTACTGATCACTACCACCAAGTATAATCAAGATTGGGCTAAAAAACATTTGCTGTTATTTCGGAAAATCGTAGATTCTTGGACGCTTGCCAATCCCTTTCAATAAAAGTGATTTTCCACAGTCTCTGCTCAGGGATACTTGAAGAGGAAACAAAACAATGAGAAAAAACTGAGAACTACATTTTTTTGTCAAGTTTCATAGAGCTACTACAAACCATGTTTGATTTAGAGTTCCAAATCCATCTATCTATATAGGAGAGAATAGAGGGAAACCTAAAATGAAAACTGCTACTGTAAATGAACGCTTCAACCTAGAAGCAAATAATTTGTTGAGCAAAGTGGGACTTTTGTACAGATCATTACCACTAGGTATCATCTAGATTGGGTGAAAAAATATTTGCTGGTATTTCGAAAACTGGTAATTTCTTGGAAGCTTGGCAACACCTTTCAATGAAAGTGCTTTTTCTCAGTTTCTGCTCAGGGCTACTTGAAGAGGAAACAAACCAATGAGAAAAAACTGAGAACTACATTTTTTTGTCAAGTTTCATAGAGCTACTTCAAACCATGTTTGATTTAGAGTTCCAAATCCATCTATCTATATAGGAGAGAACAGAGTGAAACTTAAAATACAAACTGCTACTGTAAACGAACGCTTCAACCTACAAGAACAAAACTTGGTGAGCCAAGTGGGATTTGTGCACGGATCATTACCACCATGTATCATCAAGATTGGGTGAAAAAATATTTGCTGATATTTTGGAAACTTGTAATTTCTTGGAAGCTTGGCAACCCCTTTCAATGAAATAGATGTTCCACAGTCTCTAATAAGGGCTACTTGACAGGTAACAAACCATAAAGAAAAAACTGAGAAATCATTTATTTTGTCAAGTTTCAAATAGCTACTACAAACCATGTTGGATTTAGAGTTCCAATTCATCTATCTATATAGGAGAGAAATGAGGGAAAAATAAAAATAAAAACTGCTACTGTAATCGAATGCTTCAACCTAAAAGAACAAAATTTGGTGAGCCACGTGGGATTTGTGTACTGATCATTACCACCAAGTATCATCAAGATTGGGTGAAAAAATATTTGCTGGTATTTCGGAAACTCATAATTTCTTGGAAGCTTGGCAACCCCTTTGAATGAAAGTGCTTTTCCAAAGTCTCTGCTTAGGGCTACTTGAAGAGGAAACAAACAATAGAGACAAAACTGAGATCTACTTTATTTTGTCAAGTTTCAAAGAGCTACTACAAACCATGTTGGATTTACAGTTCCAAATTCATTTATCTATATAGGAGAGAACAGAGTGAAACCTAAAAATACAAACTGCATCTGTAAACGAACGCTTCAACATAGAAGAAAAAATTTTGGTGAGCCAAGTGGAATTTGTGTACTGATCATTACCAACAAGTATCATCAAGATTGGGTGAAAAAATGTTCGCAGGTATTACAAAAACTCATGATTTCTTGGAAGCTTGGCAACCCCTTTCAATGAAATTGCTTTTCCACAGTCTCTGATTAGGGCTACTTGAAGAGGAAACAAAGCATAGAGACAAAATAGAGAACTACTTTATTTTATCAAGTTTCAAATAGCTACTACAAACCATTTGGATTTAGAGGTCCAAATTCATCTATCTATATAGGAGACAACAGAGTGATACCTAAAATACAAACTGCTACTATAAACGAACGCGCCAACATAGAAGAACAAATCTTGGTGAGACAAGTGGGATTTGTGTACTGATCATTACCAACAAGTATCATAAAGATTGGGTGAAAAAATGTGTGCAGGTATTTAGGAAACTCGTAATGTCTTGGAAGATTTGCAACCCCTTTCAATGAAAGTCTTTTTCCACAGTCTTTCCCTAGGACTACTGGAAGAGGAAACAAACCATAGAGACAAAACTGAGAACTACTTTATTTTGTCAAGTTTCAAAGAGCTACTGCAAACCATGTTGTATTTAGAGATCCAAATTCATTTAACTATATAGGAGCGAACAGAGTAAAACCTAAAAATAAAAACTGCTACTGTGAACGAATGATTCAACCTAGAAGAACAAAACTTGGTGAGCCAAGTGGGATTTGTGTACTGATCATTACCACCAAGTATCATCAAGATTGGGTGAAAAAATATTTGCTGTTATTTTGGAAACTCGTAATTTCTTGGAAGCTTGGCGACCCATTTAATGAAAGTGCTTTTCCACAGTCTCTACTTAGGGCTACTTCAAGAAGAAATAAACCATAGAGACAAAACTGAGAACTACTTTATTTTGTCAAGTTTCAAAGAGCTACTACAAACCATGTTGGATTTAGAGTTCCAAATTCATCTATCTATATAGGAGAGAACAGAGTGAAACCTAAAAATAAAAACTGCTACTGTAAACGAACGCTTCAACCTAGAAGAACACAATTTGGTGATCCAAGTGGGATTTTGGTAGTGATCATTCCCACCAAGAATCATCAAGATTTGGTGAAAAAATATTTGCTGGTATTTTGGAAACATAATTTCTTGGAAGGTTGGCAACCCTTTTCAATGAAAGTGCTGTTCCACAGTCTCTGATTAGGGCTACTTGAAGAGGAACAAACCATAGATAAAAAACTGAGAACTACTTTATTTTGTCATGTTTCAAATAGCTACTACAAACCATGTTGGATTTAGAGTTCCAAATTCATCTATATATAGGAGACAACAGAGTGAAACCTAAAAATACAAACTGCTACTGTAAACGAATGCTTCAACCTAAGAGAAAATAATTTGGTGAGCCAAGTGATATTTGTTACTGATCATTACCACCAAGCATCATCAAGATTGGGCGAAAAAACATTTGCTGGTTTCGGAAACTCGAAGATTCTTGGACGCTTGCCAACCCCTTTCAATGAAAGTGCTTTTGCACAGTCTCTGCTCAGGGCTACTTTAAGAGGAAACAAACCATAGAGACAAAACTGAGAACTCTTTATTTTGTCAAGTTTCATAGAGCTACTACAAACCATGTTGGATTTAGAGTTCCAAATTCATCTATCTATATAGGAGACAACAGAGTGAGACCTAAAAATAAAAACTGCTACTGTAAACGAACGCTTCAACCTAGAAGAACAAAATTTGTTGAGCCAAGTGGGACTTGTGTACTGATCATTAACACAAAGTATCATCAAGATTGGGCAAAAAAATATTTGCTGGTATTTCAGAAACTCGTAGATCTTTGACGCTTGCCAACCCATTTCAATGTAAGTACTGTTCGCCAGTCTCTGATTATGGCTACTTGAAGAGGAAACAAACCATAGAGACAAAACTGAGAACTGCTTTATTTTGTCAAGTTTCATAGAGCTACTACAAACGATGTTTGATTTAGAGTTCCAAATTCATCTATTTATATATGAGAGAACAGAGTGAAACCTAAAAATAAAAACTGCTACTGTAAACGAACGCTTCAACCTAGAAGAACAAAATTTGGTGAGCCAAGTGGGATTCGGGTACTGATCATTACCACCAAGTATAATCAAGATTGGGCTAAAAAACATTTGCTGGTATTTCGGAAAATCGTAGATTCTTGGACGCATGCCAATCCCTTTCAATAAAAGTGCTTTTCCACAGTCTCTGCTCAGGGCTACTTGAAGAGGAAACAAACCAATGAGAAAAAACTGAGAACTACATTTTTTGTCAAGTTTCATAGAGCTACTACAAACCATGTTTGATTTAGAGTTCCAAATCCATCTATCTATATAGGAGAGAACAGAGGGAAACCTAAAAATAAGAACTGCTACTGTAAACTAACGCTTCAACGTAGAAGCACAAAATTTGGTGAGCAAAGTGGGAGTTTTGTACTGATCATTACCACCAGGTATTATCAAGATTGAGTGAAAAAATATTTGCTGGTATTTTGAAAACTCGTAATTTCTTGGAAGCTTGTCAACCCCTTTCAATGAAAGTGCTTTTCCACAGTCTCAGCTTAGGGCTACTTGAAGACGAAACAAACCATAGAGACAAAACTGAGAACTACTTTATCTTGTCATGTTTCAAAGAGCTACTACAAACCATGTTGGATTTAGAGTTCCAAATTCATATATCTATGTAGGAGAGAACAGAGTGAAACCTAAAAATACAAACTGCTACTGTAAACGAACGCTTCAACCTACAAGAACAAAACTTGGTGAGCCAAGTGGGATTTGTGCACATATCATTACCACCAAGTATCATCAAAATTGGGTGAAAAAATATTTGCTGATATTTTGGAAACTCGTAATTGCTTGGAAGCTTGGCAACCCCTTTAAATGAAAGAGCTGTTCCACAGTCTCTGATAAGGGCTACTTGAAGAGTAACACACCATAGACAAAAAAACTGAGAAATTATTTATTTTGTCAAGTTTCAAAAAGCTACTAAAAACCATGTTGGATTTAGAGTTCCAAATTCATCTATCTATATAGGAGAGAACAGAGTGAAACCTACAAATACAATCTGCTACTGTAAACGAACGCTTCAACATAGAAGAACTAATTTTGGTGAGCCAAGTGGAATTTGTGTACTGATCATTACCAACAAGTATCATCAAGATTGGGTGAAAAAATGTTCGCAGGTATTTCAAAAACTCATGATTTCTTGGAAGCTTGGCAACCCCTTTCAATGAAAGTGCTTTTCCACAGTCTCTGATTAGGGCTACATGAAGAGGAAACAAAGCATAGAGACAAAATAGAGAACTACTTTATTTTATCAAGTTTCAAATAGCTACTACAAACCATTTGGATTTAGAGGTCCAAATTCATCTATCTATATAGGAGACAACAGAGTGAAACCTAAAAATACAAACTGCTACTATAAACGACGCGTCAACATAGAAGAACAAATTTTGGTGAGACAAGTGGGATTTGTGTACTGATCATTACCAACAAGTATCATAAAGATTGGGTGAAAAAATGTTTGCAGGTATTTAGGAAACTCGTAATGTCTTGGAAGATTTGCAACCCCTTTCAATGAAAGTGTTTTTCCACAGTCTTTCCCTAGGACTACTGGAAGAGGAAACAAACCATAGAGACAAAACTGAGAACTACTTTATTTTGTCAAGTTTCAAAGAGCTACTGCAAACCATGTTGTATTTAGAGATCCAAATTCATTTAACTATATAGGAGCGAACAGAGTAAAACCTAAAAATAAAAACTGCTACTGTGAACGAATGATTCAACCTAGAAGAACAAAACTTGGTGAGCCAAGTGGGATTTGAGTACTGATCATTACCACCAAGTATCATCAGGATTGGGTGAAAAAATATTTGCTGTTATTTTGGAAACTCGTAATTTCTTGGAAGCTTGGCGACCCATTTAATGAAAGTGCTTTTCCACAGTCTCTACTTAGGGCTACTTCAAGAAGAAATAAACCATAGAGACAAAACTGAGAACTACTTTATTTTGTCAAGTTTCAAAGAGCTACTACAAACCATGTTGTATTTATAGTTCCAAATTCATCTATCTATATAGGAGAGAACAGAGTGAAACCTAAAAATAAAAACTGCTACTGTAAACGAACGCTTCAACCTAGAAGAACAAAATTTGGTGATCCATGTGGGATTTTGGTAGTGATCATTCCCACCAAGTATCATCAAGATTTGGTGAAAAAATATTTGCTGGTATTTTGGAAACCTAATTTCTTGGAAGGTTGGCAACCCTTTTCAATGAAAGTGCTGTTCCACTGTCTCTGATTAGGGCTACTTGAAGAGGAACAAACCATAGATAAAAAACTGAGAACTACTTTATTTTGTCATGTTTCAAATAGCTACTATAAACCATGTTGGATTTAGAGTTCCAAATTCATCTATATATAGGACAACAGAGTGAAACCTAAAAATACAAACTGCTACTGTAAACGAATGCTTCAATCTAATAGAACAAAATTTGGTGAGCCAAGTGTTATTTGTGTACTGATCCTTACCACCAAGCATCATCAAGATTGGGCGAAAAAACATTTGCTGGTTTCGGAAACTCGAAGATTCTTGGACGCTTGCCAACCCCTTTCAATGAAAGTGCTTTTGCACAGTCTCTGCTCAGGGCTACTTTAAGAGGAAACAAACCATAGAGACAAAACGGAGAACTCTTTATTTTGTCAAGTTTCATAGAGCTACTACAAACCATGTTGGATTTAGAGTTCCAAATTCATCTATCTATATAGGAGACAACAGAGTGAGACCTTAAAATAAAAACTGCTACTGTAAACGAACGCTTCAACCTAGAAGATAAAATTTGGTGATCAAGTGGGAATGGTGTCCTGATCATTACCACCATGTATCATCAAGATTGGGCTATAAAACATTTGCTGATATTTCGGAAACTCGTATATTCTTGGACGCTTGCCAACCCCTTTCAGTGTAAGTGCTTTTCCACAGTCTTTGCTCAGGGCTACTTTAAGGGAAAACAAACCATAGAGACAAAACTGAGAACTACTTTATTTTGTCAAGTTTCATAGAGCTACTAAAAACCATGTTGGATTTAGAGTTCCAATTCATCTATCTATATAGGAGAGAATTGAGGAAAAAATAAAATTAAAAACTGCTACTGTAATCGAATGCTTCAACCTAAAAGAACAAAATTTGGTGAGCCACGTGGGATTTATGTACTGATCATTACCACTAAGTATCATCAAGATTGGGCTATAAAACATTTGCTGGTATTTCGGAAACTCGTAGATTCTTGGACGCTTGCCAACCCATTTCAATGTAAGTACTGTTCGCCAGTCTCTGATTATGGCTACTTGAAGAGGAAACAAACCATAGAGACAAAACTGAGAACTACTTTATTTTGTCATGTTTCATAGAGCTACTACAAACGATGTTTGATTTAGAGTTCCAAATTCATCTATTTATATATGAGAAACAGAGTGAAACCTAAAAATAAAAACTGCTACTGAAAACGAACGCTTCAACCTAGAGGAACAAAATTTGGTGAACCAAGTCGGATTCGGGTACTGATCTTTACCACCAAGTATAATCAAGATTGGGCTAAAAAACATTTGCTGGTATTTCGGAAAATCGTAGATTCTTGGACGCATGCCAATCCCTTTCAATAAAAGTGCTTTTCCACAGTCTCTGCTCAGGGCTACTTGAAGAGGAAACAAACCAATGAGAAAAAACTGAGAACTACATTTTTTTGTCAAGTTTCATAGAGCTACTACAAACAATGTTTGATTTAGAGTTCCAAATCCATCTATCTATATAGGAGAGAATAGAGGGAAAACTAAAAATGAAAACTGCTACTGTAAATGATCGCCTCAACCTAGAAGCAAATAATTTGGTGAGCAAAGTGGGAGTTTTGTACTGATCATTACAACCAGGTATCATCTAGATTGGGTGAAAAAATATTTGCTGGTATTTCGAAAACTCGTAATTTCTTGGAAGCTTGGCAACCCCTTTCAATGAAAGTGCTTTTCCACAGTCTCTGCTTAGGGCTACTTGATGAGGAAACAAACCATAGAGACAAAACGGAGGACTACTTTATTTTTTAAAGTTTCAAAGAACTACTACAAACCATGTTGGATTTAGAGTTCCAAATTCATCTATCTATATAGGAGAGAACAGAGTGAAAAATAAAAATAAAAACTGATACTGTAAACGAACGCTTCAACCTAGAAAAACAAAATTTGGTGAGCCAAAGGGATTTGTATACAGATCATTACCAACAAGTATGATCAAGATTGTGTGAAAAAATGTTTGCTGGTATTTCGGAAACCTGTAGATTCTTGGACGCTTGCCAACCCCTTTCAATGAAAGTGCTTTTTGCAATTCTGTGCTTAGGGCTACTTGAAGAGGAAACAAACAATAGAGACAAAAATGACAACTACTTTATTTTGTCAAGTTTCAAAGAGCTACTACAAACCATATTTGATTTAGAGTTCCAATTCCATCTATCTATATTGGAGACAACAGAGTGAAACCTAAAAATAAAAACTGCTACTGTAAACGAACGATTCACACTAGAAGCACAAAATTTGGTGAGCCAAGTCGGATTTGTATACTGATCATTACCACTAAGTATCATCAAGATTGGGGAAAAAAACATTTGCTGGTATTTAGGAAACTCGTAGATTCTTGAACGATTGCCAACCCCTTTCAATGAAAGTGCTTTTCCACAGTCTGTGCCTAGGGCTACAAGAAGAGGAAAAAACCATAGAGACAAAACTGAGACCTACGTTATTTTGTCAAGTTTCAAGGAGGTACTACAAATCATGTTGGACTTACAGTTCCAAATTCATCTATCTACATAGGAGAGAACAGAGTGAAACCTAAAAATAAAAACTGCTACTGTAAACGATCGCTCCAACCTAGAAGCACAAAATTTGGTGAGCCAAGTGGAATTTGTGTCCTGATCAGTACCACCAAGTACGATCAAGATAGGGTGAAAAAAATACTTGCTGTTATTTCACAAACTCGTAATGTCTTGGAAGCTTGGCAAACCCTTTCAATGAAAGTGATTTTACACAGTCTTTCCCTAGGACTACTGTAAGAGGAAACAAACCATAGAGACAAAACTGAGAACTCCTTTATTTTGTCAAGGTTCAAAGAGCTACTGCAAACCATGTTGTATTTAGAGATCCAAATTCATTTAACTATATAGGAGAGAACAGAGTAAAACCTAAAAATAAAAAATGCTCATGTGAACAAATGCTTCAACCTAGAAGAACAAAACTTGGTGAGCCAAGTGGGATTTGTGTAGTGATCATTCCCACCAAGTATCATCAAGATTGGGTGAAAAAATATTTTCTGTTATTTCGGAAACTCGTAATTTCTTGGAAGCTTGGCAACCCCTTTTAATGAAAGTGCTTTTCCACAGTCTCTACTTAGGGCTACTTCAAGAGGAAATAAACCATAGAGACAAAACCGAGAACTACTTTATTTTGTAAATTTTCAAATAGCTACTACAAACCGTGTTGGATTTAGAGTTCCTAATTCATCTATCTATATAGGAGAGAACAGAGTGTAACCTAAAAATAAAAACTGCTACTGTAAATGAACACTTCAACCAAGAAGAACAAATTTGGTGAGCCAAGTGGGATTTTTGTCCTGATCATTACCACCAAGTATCATCAAGATTGGGTGAAAATATATTTGCTGGTATTTCGGAAACTCGTAATTTCTTGGCAATTTGGCAACCCCTTTAAATGAAAGTGCTTTTCGCCATTCTCTGCTATGGCTACTTAAAGAGGAAACAACCTATAGGGACAAAAATGAGAACTACCATATTTTGTCATGTTTCAAAGAGCTACTACAATCCATGTTGGATTTAGAGTTCCAAATTCATCTATCTATATAGGAGACCACAGAGTGAAACCTAAAAATAAAAACTGCTACTGTAAACGAGCGCTTCAACCTAGAAGAACAAAATTTGGTGAGCCAAGTGGGATTTGTGTACTGATCATCACCGTCAAGTATCATCAAGATTGGGTGTAAAATATTTGCTGGTATTTTGGAAACTCGTAATTTCCTGGAATATTGGCAACCCATTTCAATGAAAGTGCTTTTCGCCATTCTCTGCTTATGTCTATTTGAAGAGGAAACAAACCATAGAGACAAAACTGCAACTACTTTATTTTGTCAAGTTTCAAAGAGCTACTACAAACCATGTTGTATTTAGAGATCTAAATTCATTTATCTATATAGGCGAGAACAGAGTGAAACCTAAGAATAAAAACTGCTACTGTAAACGAACGCTTCAACCTAGAAGAATAAAATTTGGTGATCCAAGTGGGATTTTAGTACTGATCATTACCACCAAGTATCATCAAGATTGGGAGAAAATATATTTGCTGGTATTTGGGAAACTCGTAATTTCTTGGAAGCTTGGCCAGCCCTTTCAATGAAAGTGCTTTTCCACAGTCTCTGGTTAGGGCTACTGGAAGAGGAAAAAAAACATAGAGACAAAACTGAGAATTACTTTATTTTGTCAAGTTTCAAGAGCTACTATAAGCCATGTTCGATTTAGAGTTCCAAATTCATCTATCTATATAGGAGAGAACAGAGTGAAACCTAAAAATAAATACTGCTACTGTAAACGAACGCTTCAACCTAGAAGAACAAAATTTGGTGATCCAAGTGGGATTTGTGTACTGATCACTCCCACCATGTATCATCAAAATTTGTTGAAAAAATATTTGCTGTTATTTTGGAAACTCGAAATTTCTTGGAAGCTTGGCAACCCCTTTCATTGAAAGTTCTTTTCCAAGGTTTCTGCTTAGGGCTAATTGAAGAGGAAACAAACCATTGAGACAAAACTCAGAACTACTTTATTTTGTAAAGTTTCAAAGAGCTACTACTAACCATGTTGTATTTAGAGTTCCAACTTCATCTATCTGTATAGGAGAGAACAGAGTGACACCTAAAAATAAAAACAGCTACTGTAAACGAAAGCTTCAACCTAGAAGAACAAAATTTGGTGAGCCAATTGGGATTTGTGTACTGATCATTACCACCAAGTACCATAAAGATTACGTAAAATGATATTTGCTGGTATTTAGGCAACTCGTAATTTCTTGGAAGCTTGTCAACCCCTTTCAATGAAAGTGCTTTTCGCCATTCTCTGCTTATGGCTACTTGAAGAGGAAACAAACCATAGAGACAAAAAGGAGAACTACTTTATTTTGTCAAGTTTCAAAGAGCTACTACAATCCATGTTGGATTTAGAGTTCCAAATTCATCTATCTGTTTAGGAGAGAACAGAGTGAAACCTAAAAATAAAAACTGCTACTGTAAATAACGCTTCAACCTAGGAGAACAAAATTTGGTGAGCCAAGTAGGATTTGTGAACTGATCATTACCACCAAGTATCATCAAGATTGGGTTAAAAAATATTTGCTGGTATTTCGGAAACTCGTAATTTCTTCAAAGCGTGGCAACCGTTTTCAATGAAAGTGCTTTTCCACAGTCTATGCATAGGGCTACTTGAAGAGGAAGCAAACCGTAGAGACAAAACTGAGAACTACTTTATTTGTCAAGTTTCAAAGAGCTACTACAAACCATGTTGGATTCAGAGTTCCAAATTTATCTATCTATATATGAGAGAACTGAGTGAATCCTAACAATAAACACTGCTACTGTTAACGGACGCTTAACATAGAAGAACAAAATTAGGTGAGCCAAGTGGGATTTGTGTCCTCATCATTAACACCAAGTATCATCAAGATTGGGTGAAAAAATATTTGCTGGTATTTCGGAAACTCGTAGATTCTAGGACGCTTGCCAACCCCTATCAATGAAAGTGCTTTTCGCCAGTCTCTGATTATGGCTACTTGAAGAGTAAACAAACCATAGAGACAAAACTGACAACTTACTTTATTTTGTCAAGTTTCAAAGAGCTACTACAAAGCATATTGGATTTAGAGTTTCAAATTCATCTATCTACATAGAGGACAACAGAGTGAAACCTAAAAATAAAAACTGCTACTGTAAACGAGTGCTTCAACCTAGAAGAACAAAATTTGGTGAGCCAAGTGGGATTTGTGCACTGATCATTACCATCAAGTATCAACAAGATTGGGTGAAAAAATATTTTCTGCTACTTCGGAATCTAGTGATATTTTGGAAGATTGGCAACATCTTTCAATCAAAGTGCTTTTCGCCTGTCTCTGCTTAGGGCTACTTGAAGAGGAAACAAACCATAGAGACAAATCTGAGAAATACTTTATTTTGTCAAGTTTCAAAGAGCTACTACAAACCATGTTGGATTTAGAGTTCCAAATTCATCTATCTGTGTAGGAGAGAACAGAGTGAAACCTCACAATAAAAACTGCTACTTTAAAACCACTTCAACTTACAAGAACAAAATTTCCTCAGTCAAGTGGTGATTATGTACTGATCATTACCACCACGTATCATCAAGATTGGGTGAAAAAATATTTGCTGGTATTTCGGATACTCATAATTTCTTCGAAGCTTGGCAACCCCTTACAATGAAAGTCCTCTTCCACAGTCTCTGCTTAGGGCTACTTGAAGAGGATAGAAACCATAGAGACAAAACTGAGAACTACTTTATTTTGTCAAGTTTCAAAGAGCTACTACAAACCATGTTGGATTTAGTGTTCCAAATTCATCTATCTATATATTAGAGTAGAGAGAGAAACCTAAAAATAAAAACTGCTACTGTAAACGAACTCTCCAACCTTGAAGAACAAAATTTGGTGAGCAAAGTGGGATATGTATACAGATCATTACCACCAAGTATCATCAAGGTTGAGTGAAAAGTATTTGCTGGTATTCTGGAAACTCGTAGATCTTGGACGCTTGCCAACCCCTTTCAATGAAAGTGCTTTTCGCATGTCTCTGATTAGGGCTACTTGAAGAGGACTCAAACCATAGAGACAAAACTGAAAACTACTTAATTTTGTCAAGTTTCAAAGAGCTACTACAAACCATGTTGGATTTAGAGTTCCAAATTCATCTATCTGTAAAGGAGAGAACAGAGTGAAACCTAAAAATAAAAACTGCTACTGTAAACAAACGCTTCAACCTAGAAGAACTAAATTTGGTGAGCCAACCGGATTTGTGTACTGATCATTACCACCAAGTATCATCAAGATTGGTAGAGAGAATATTTGCTGGTATATCGGAAACTCGTAATGTCTTGGAAGCTTGGCAACTTCTTTCAATGAAAGTGCTTTTCGCCAGTCTGTGATAAGGGCTACATAAAGAGGAAAGGAACCTTTGAGAGAAAACTGAGAACTACTTTATTCTGTCAAGTTTCAAAGAGCTACTAAGAACCATGTTGACTTTAGAGTTCAAATTCATCTATCTTTATAAGAAACAACAGAGTGAAACCTTAAAATAAAAACTGCTACTGTAAAAGAGCACTTCAACCTAGAAGAACAAAATTTGGTGAGCCACGTTGGATTGTGTACTGATCATTACCACCATGTTTCATCAAGGCTGGGTGAAAAAATATTTGCTGGTATTTCTGAAACTCCTAATTTCTTGGAACCTTGGCAACCCCTTTCAATGAAAGTGCTTTTCCACAGTCTCTGCTTAGGGCTACTCGAAGAGGATAGAAACCATAGAGACAAAACTGAGAAGTACTTTATTTTTCAAGTTTCAAAGAGCTACTACAAACCATGTTGAATTTAGAGTTCCAAATTCATCTATCTATATAGGAGAGAAAAGAGTGAAACCTAGACATAAAAACTGCTACTGTAAACGAAAGTTTCAACGTAGAAGAACAAAATTTGGAAAGCCAAGTGAGATTTTTGTACTGATCATTACCACCAAATATCATCAAAATTGGGTGAAAAAATATTTGCTGCTATTTTGGAAACTCATAGATTCTAGGACGCTTGCCAATCCCATTCAATGAAAGGGCTTTTTGCCAGTCTCTGATGAGGGCTACTTGAAGAGGAAACAAACCATATAGAAAAACCTGAGAACTACTTTATTTTGTCAAGTTTGAAAGAGCTACTACAAACCATGTTGGATTTAGAGTTCCAAATTCATATATCTATGTAGGAGAGAACAGAGTGAAACCTAAAAATACAAACTGCTACTGTAAACGAACGCTTCAACCTACAAGAACAAAACTTGGTGAGCCAAGTGGTATTTGTGCACATATCATTACCACCAAGTATCATCAAAATTGGGTGAAAAAAATAATTGCTCGTATTTTGGAAACTAGTAATTTCTTGGAAGCTTGTCAGCTCCTTTCAATGAAAGTGCTTTTCCACAGTCTCTGGTTAGGGGTACTTGAAGAGGAAACAAACCATAGAGACAAAACTGAGAACTACTTTATTTTGTCAAGTTTCAAAGAGCTACTACAAACCATGTTTGATTTAGAGTTCCAAATTCATTTATCTATATAGGAGAGAACACAGTGAAACATAAAATAAAAACTGCTAGTTTAAACGAACGCTTCAACCTAGAAGAACAAAATTTGTTGAGCCACGTGGGATTTGTGCACTGATCATTACCACCAAGTATGATCCAGATTTGGTGAAAAAATATTTGCTGGTATTTCGGAAACTCGTAATTTCTTGGAAGCTTGGCAACCCCTTTCAATTAAAGTCCTCTTCCACAGTCTCTGCTTAGGGCTAATTGAAGAGGATAGAAACCATAGAGACAAAACTGAGAACTACTTTATCTTGTCAAGTTTCAAAGAGCTACTACAAACGATATTCGATTTAGAGTTCAAATTCATCTATCTATATATTAGAGAAGAGAGTGAAACCTAAAAATAAAAACTGCTAATGTAAACGAACGCTTCAACCTGCAAGAACAAAACTTGGTGAGCCAAGTGGGATTTGTGTACTTATCATTACCACCACGTATATTCAAGATTGGGAGAAAAAATATTTGCTGGCATTTCGGAAACTCCTAGTTTCTTGACGCTTGCCAATCCCTTTCAATGAAAGTGCTTTTCACCAGTCTCTGCTTCGGGCTACATGAAGAGAAAACAAACCATCGAGACAAACTGAGAACTACTTTATTTTGTCAAGTTTCAATGAGCTACTACAAACCATGTTGACTTTAGAGCTCCAAATTCATTTATCTATATAAGAGACAACAGAGTGAAACCTTAAAATAAAAACTGCTAGTGTAAACGAGCGCTTCAACCTAGAAGACCAATTTTTGGTGAGCCAAGTGGGATTTGTGAACTGATCATTACCATCAAGTATCATCAAAATTGGGTGAGAAAATATTTGCTGCTATTTCGGAATCTAGTAATATCTTGGAAGATTGGCAACCCCTTTCAATGAAAGTGCTTTTCCACAGTCTCTGCTTAGGGCTACTTGAGGACAAAACAAACCATAGAGAAAAAAACTGGAAATTGCTTAATTTTGTCAAGTTTCAAAGAGCTACTACAAACCATGTTGGATTTAGAGTTCCAAATTCATCTATCCATATAGAAGATAACAGAGTCAAACCTAAAAATAAAAACCTAAAAATAAAAACTGCTACTGTAAATAACGCTTCAACCTAGGAGAACAAAATTTGGTGAGCCAAGTAGGATTTGTGAACTGATCATTACCACCAAGTATCATCAAGATTGGGTTAAAAAATATTTGCTGGTATTTCGGAAACTCGTAATTTCTTCAAAGCGTGGCAACCCCTTTCAATGAAAGTGCTTTTCCACAGTCTCTGCATAGGGCTACTTGAAGAGGAAGCAAACCGTAGAGACAAAACTGAGAACTACTTTATTTGTCAAGTTTCAAAGAGCTACTACAAACCATGTTGGATTCAGAGTTCCAAATTTATCTATCTATATATGAGAGAACTGAGTGAATCCTAACAATAAACACTGCTACTGTTAACGGACGCTTAACATAGAAGAACAAAATTAGGTGAGCCAAGTGGGATTTGTGTCCTCATCATTAACACCAAGTATCATCAAGATTGGGTGAAAAAATATTTGCTGGAATTTCGGAATCTCGTAATTTCTTTCAGGCTTGGCAACCCCATTCAATGAAATTCCTCTTCCACAGTTTCTGCTTAGGGCTACTTGAAGAGGAAGAAAACCATAGAGACAAAACTGGGAACTACTTTCTTTTGTCAAGTTTCAAAGAGCTACTACAAACCATGTTGGATTTAGAGTTCCAAAATCATCTATCTATCAAGATTCAAAGAGCTACTGCAAACCATGTTGACTTTAGAGTTCCAAATTCATCTATCTATATAGGAGACAACAGAGTGAAACCTAAAAATAAAAACTGCTACTGTAAACGAGGGCTTCAACATAGAAGAACAAAATTTGGTGAGCCAAGTGGGATTTGTGAACTAATCATTACCACCAAGTATCATCAAGATTGGGTGAAAAAATATTTGCTGGTATTTCGGAAACTCGTAATTTCTTGGAAGCTTGGCATCCCTTTCGTTTATAGTGCTTTTTTTTGTAAGCTTGGCAACCTCTTTCAATGAAAGTGCTTTTCCACAGTCTCTGCATACGGCTACTTGAAGAGGAAACAATCCATAGAGACAAAACTGAAAACTACTTTATTTTGTCAAGTTTCAAAGAGCTACTACAAGCCATGTTGGATTTGGAGTTCCAAATTCATTAATCTATATAGGAGAGTACATAGTGATACCTAAAAATAAAAACTGCTACTCTAAATATCGCTTCAACCTAGAAGAACAAAATTAGGTGAGCAAAGTGGGATTTGTGTATTGATCATTACCACCATGTATCATCAATATGGGGTGAAAAAATATTTGCTGGTATTTAGGAAACTCATACATTTGGACGCTTGCCAACCCCTTTCAATGAAAGTGCTCTTCGCCAGTCTCTGATTAGGGCTACTAGAAGAGTAAAGAAACCATAGAGACAAAACTGAAAACTTACTTTATTTTGTCAAGTTTCAAAGAGCTACTACAAAGCATATTGGATTTAGAGTTCCAAATTCATATATCTACATAGAGGACAACAGAGTGAAACCTAAAAATGAAAACTGCTACTGTAAACGAGGGCTTCAACCTTGAAGAACAAAATTTGGTGAGCCAAGTGGGATTTGTGAACTGATCATTACCACCAAGTATCATCACGATTGGGTGAAAAAATATTTTCTGCTATTTTGGAATCTAGTAATATCTTGGAAGATTGGCAACCCCTTTCAATGAAAGTGCTTTTCCACAGTCTCTGCTTAGGGCTACTTGAAGACGAAACAAACCATAAAGACAAAACTGAAAATTACTTAATTTTGTCAAGTTTCAAAGAGCTAATACAAACGATGTTGGATTTAGAGTTCCAAATTCATCTATCTATATACGAGAGAACAGAGTGAAGTCCAAAAATAAAAACTGCTACTGTAAACGAACGTTTCAACCTAGAAGAACAAAATTTGGTGAGCCAAGTGGGATTTGTGTACTGATCATTACCGCCAAATATCATCAAAATTGGGTTTAAAAATATTTGCTGCTCTTTTGGAAACTCATAGATTCTAGGACGCTTGCCAATCCCTTTCAATGAAAGGGCTTTTCGCCAGTCTCTGATGACGGCTACTTGAAGAGGAAACAAACCATAGAGAAAAACCTGAGAACTACTTTATTTTGACAAGTTTCAAAGAGCTACTACAAACCGTGTTGGATTTAGAGTTGCAAATTCATCTATCTATATAGGAGAGATGAGAGTGAAACCTAAAATTAAAAACTGCTACTGTAAACAAACGCTTCAACCTAGAAAAAAAAAATTGGTGAGCCAAGCGGGATTTGTGTACTGATCACTACCACCAGGTATCATCAAGATTGGGTGGAAAAATATTTGCTGGTATTTCTGAAACTCCTAAATTCATGGAACCTTGGCAACACCTTTCAATGAAAGTGCTTTTCGCCAGTCTCTGCTTAGGACTACTTGAAGAGGAAACAAACCATAGAGACAAAACTGAGAACTACATTACCTGTCATGCTTCAAATAGCTACTACAAACCATGTTGGATTTAGAGATCCAAAATCATATATCTATATAGGAGAGAACAGAGTGAAACCTAAAAATACAAACTGCTACTGTAAAAGAAAGCTTCAACCTACAAGAACAAAATTTGGAGTGCCAAGTGGGATTTGTTCACTGATCATTACCACCAAGTATCATCAAGAATGGGTGAAAATATTTGCTGGTATTTCGGAAAATCATATTGTCTTGGAAGCTTGGCCACCCCTTTCAATGAAAGTGCTTTTCCACAGTCTCTCGTTAGGGCTACTTGAAGAGGAAACAAACCATAGAGAAAAAACTGAGAACTACTTTATTTTGTCAAGTTTCAAAGAGCTACTACAAACCATTTTGAATTTAGAGTTCCAAATTCACCTATCTATATAGGAGAGAACAGAGTGAAACCTAAAAATAAAAACTGCTACTGTAAACGAACGATTCAACCAGGAAAAACAAAATTTGGTGAGCCAACGGGATTTGTATACTGATCATTACTAACAAATATGATCAAGATTGGCAAAAAAAATTTGCTGGTATTTCGGAAATTCATAGATTCTTGGACGCTTGCCAACCCCTTTCAATTAAAGTGCTTTTCGCCAGTCTCTGATGATGGCTACTTGAAGAGGAAAAAAACCATAGAGACAAAACTGAGAACTACTTTATTTTGTCGAGTTTCAAAGAGCTACTACAAACCATGTTGGATTTAGAGTTCCAAATTCATCTATCTATATTGGAGAGAACAGAGTGAAACATAAAAATAAAAACTGCTACTGTAAACGAACGCTTCAAGCTAGAAGAACAAAATTTGGTGAGCCAAGTGGGATTTGTGTACTGATCATTACCACCAAGAATCATCAATATTGGCTTAAAAAATATTTGCTGGTATTTCGGAAACTTGTAATTTCTTGGAAGGTTGGCAACCCCTTTCAATGAAAGTGCTTTTCGCCTGAGGGCTAACTTGAAGAGGAAACAAACCATAATGAGACAAAAACTTGGAGAACTACTTTATTTCTTGTCAAGTTTCATATAAGCTACTACAAACCATGTTGGATTTAGAGTTCCAAATTCATCTATCTATATAGGAGAGAACAGAGAGATACCTAAATATAAAAACTGCTACTGTAAATAACGCTTCAACCTAGAAGAACAAATAAGGGTGACCAAGTGGGATTTGTGCACTGATCATTACCACCAAGTATAATCAAGATTGGGTGAAAAAATATTTGCTGGTATTTCGGAAACTGGTAATTTCTTGGAACTTGGCTACCCCTTTCCATGAAAGTGCAATTCCACAGTCTTTGCCTTGGGATACTTGAAGAGGAAATAAACCATAGAGACAAAACTGAGAACTACTATATTTTGTCAAGTTTCAACGAGCTACTACAACCATGTTGGATTTAGAGTTGCAAATTCATCTATCTATATAGGAGACAACAGAGTGAAACCCAAAATTAAAATCTGCTAATGTAAACGAACAATTAAACCTAGAAGAACAAAATTTGGTGAGCCAAGTGTGATTTTGTACTGATCATTACCATGAAGTATCATCTAGATTGGGTGAAAAAATATTTGCTGGTATTTCAGAAACATAATTTCTTGGAAGCCTGGCAACACCTTTCAAAGAAATTGCTTGTCCACAGTCTCTGCTTAGGGCTACTTGAAGAGGAAACAAACCAGAGAGACAAAACTGAGAACTGCTTTCTTTTGTCAGTTTCAAAGAGCTAAAACAAACGATGTTGGATTTAGAGTTCCAAATTCATCTATCTGTATAGGAGAGAACAGAGTGAAACCTAAAAATAAAAATGCTACTGTAAACGAAAGCTCAACCTAGAAGAACAAAATTTGGTAGGCCAAGTGAAATTTGTGTACTGATCATTACCATCAAGTATCATCAAATTGGGTGAAAAAATATTTGCCGGTATTTCGGAAAGTCGTAATTTCTTGGAAGCTTGGAAACCCCTTTCTATGAAGTTCTTTACCAAAGTCTCTGCATGTGCTACGTGAAGAGGAAACAAACCATAGTGACAAAACTGAGAAATACTTTATTTTTTCAAGTTTCAAAGAGCTACTACAAACCATGTTGGATTTAGAGTTCCAAAATCATCTATCTGTATAGGAGAGAACAGAGGGAAACCTAAAATAAAAATTGCTACTGTAAATAACGCTTCAACCTAGAATAACAAAATTTGGTGAGCCAAGTGAGATTCGTGTACTGATCATCCCCTAAAAGTATCATCAAGATGGGGTGAAAAAATATTTGCTGGTATTTCGGAAACTAGTCGATTCTTGGAAGTGGGATTTGTGTACTGATCATTACCACCAAGTACCATAAAGATTGGGTGAAAAAAAATTGGCTGGTATTTCGTAAACTCGTAAATTTTTGGAAGCTTGGCAACCCCTTTCAATGAAAGTGCTTTTTGCCAGTCTCTGATTAGGGATACTTGAAGAGGAAACAAACCATACAGACAAAACTGAGAACTACTTTATTTTGTCAAGTTTCAAAGAGCTACTACAAACCTTGTTGGTTTTAGAGTTCCAATTTCATATATCTATATAGGAGAGAACAGAGTGAAACCTAAAAATAAAAACTCCTACTGTAAACGAACTCTTCAACCTAGAAGAACAAAATTTGGTGAGCCAAGTGGGATTTGTAGACTGATGATTACCACCAAGTATCATCAAGATTGGGCTAAAAAATATTTGCTGGTATTTCGGAAAATCGTATATTCTTGGACGCTTGCCAACCCCTTTCAGTGAAAGTGCTTTTCGCCAGTCTCTGAGTAGGGCTACTGGAAGAGTAAACAAATCTTAGAGACAAAACTGAGAACTACTTTATTATTCAAGTTTCATAGAGCTACTACAAACCATGTTGGATTTAGAGTTCCAAATTCATCTATCTGTATAAGAGAGAACAGAGTGAAACCTAAAATAAAAATTGCTACTGTAAATAACGCTTCAACCTAGAATAACAAAATTTGGTGAGCCAAGTGAGATTCGTGTACTGATCATCCCCTAAAAGTATCATCAAGATGGGGTGAAAAAATATTTGCTGGTATTTCGGAAACTAGTCGATTCTTGGAAGCTTGGCAAGACCTTTCAATGAAAGTGCTTTTCCCCTGTCTCTGCTTAGGGTACTTGAATAGGAAACAGACCATAGAGACAAAACTGAGAACTACTTTATTTTGTCAAGTTTCAAAGAGTTACTACAAACCATGTTGTATTTAGAGTCCCACATTCATCTATCTATTTAGGAGAGAACAGAGTGAAACCTAAAAATAAAAACTGCTACTGTAAACGAACGCTTAAACCTAGAAGAACAAAAATAGGTGAGCCAAGTGGGATTTGTTTACTGATGGTTACCACCAAGTATCATCAAGATTGGGTGAAAAAATATTTGCTAGTATTGCGGAAACTCGTAGATTCTTGGACGCTTACCAACCCCTTTCAATGAAAGTGCTTTTCGCAGACTCTGAGTAGGGCTACTTGAAGAGGAAACAAACCTTAGAGACAAAAAAGAGAACTTCTTTATTTTTCAAGTTTCAGGGAGCTACTACAAACCATGTTCTATTTAGAGTTCCGAATTCATCTATCTGTATAAGAGAGAACAGAGTGAAACATAAAAATAAAAACTGCTACTGTAAATAACGCTTCAACCTAGAAGAACACAATTTGGTGAGCCAAGTGGGATTTGTGTACTGATCATCACCTAAAGGATCATCAAGATTGGGTGAAAAAATATTTGCTGGTGTTTCGGAAACTCGTCGATTCTTGGACGCTTGCCAACCCCTTTCAATTAACGAGCGTTTCGCCAGTCTCTGAGTAGGGCTACTTAAAGAGTAAAGAAACCATAGAGAAAAAACTGAGAACTATTTTATTTTTCAAGTTTCAAAGAGGTACTACAACCCATGTTGGATTTACAGTTCCAAATTCATCTACCTATATACGAGAGAACAGAGTGAAAACTGAAAATAAAAACTGCTACTGTAAACGAACGCTTCAACCTAGAAGAACAAAATTTGGTGAGCCAACTGGGATTTGTGTTCTGATCATTACCACCAAGTATCATCACGATTGGGTGAAAAAATATTTGCTGGTATTTCGAAAACTCGTAATTTCTTGGAAGCTTGGGAACCCATTTCAATGAAAGTGCTTTTCCCCTGTCTCTGCTTAGGGCTACTTGAAGAGGAAACAAACCAGAGACAAAACTGAGAACTACTTTATTTTGTCAAGTTTTAAAGATCTACTACAAACCATGTTGGATTTAGAGTTCCAAATTCTCTATCTATATAGAACAACAAAGTGAAACCTAAAAATAAAAACTACTACTGTAAACGAACACTTCAACCTAGAAGAACAAAATTTGGTGAGCCAAGTGGGATTTGTGTACTGATGATTACCACTATGTATCATCAAGATTGGGTGAAAAAAAAGTTTCTGGTATTTCGGAAACTGTAGATTCTTGGATGCTTGCCAACCCCTTTCAATTAACGTGCGTTTCGCCAGTCTCCGAGTAGGGCTACATGAAGAGTAAACAAACCATAGAGACAAAACTGAGAACTGTTTTATTTTGTCAAGTTTCAAAGAGGTACTACAACCCATGTTGGATGTACAGTTCCAAATTCATCTACCTATATAGGAGAGAACAGAGGGAAACCCAAGAATAAAAAGTGCTACTGTAAACGAAAGCTTCAACATAGAAGCACTAAATTTAGTGAGCCAAGTGGGATTTGTGTACTGATCATTACCACCAAGTACCATAAAGATTGGGTGAAAAAAAATTGGCTGGTATTTCGTAAACTCGTAAATTCTTGGAAGCTTGGCAACCCCTTTCAATGAAAGTGCTTTTTGCCAGTCTCTGATTAGGGATACTTGAAGAGGAAACAAACCATAGAGACAAAACTGAGAACTACTTTATTTTGTCAAGTTTCAAAGAGCTACTACAAACCTTGTTGGTTTTAGAGTTCCAATTTCATATATCTATATAGGAGAGAACAGAGTGAAACCTAAAAATAAAAACTCCTACTGTAAACGAACTCTTCAACCTAGAAGAACAAAATTTGGTGAGCCAAGTGGGATTTGTAGACTGATGATTACCACCAAGTATCATCAAGATTGGGCTAAAAAATATTTGCTGGTATTTCGGAAAATCGTATATTCTTGGACGCTTGCCAACCCCTATCAGTGAAAGTGCTTTTCGCCAGTCTCTGAGTAGGGATACTTGAAGAGTAAACAAATCTTAGAGACAAAACTGAGAACTACTTTATTATTCAAGTTTCATAGAGCTACTACAAACCATGTTGGATTTATAGTTCCAAATTCATCTATCTGTATAAGAGAGAACAGAGTGAAACCTAAAATAAAAATTGCTACTGTAAATAACGCTTCAACCTAGAATAACAAAATTTGGTGAGCCAAGTGAGATTCGTGTACTGATCATCCCCTAAAAGTATCATCAAGATGGGGTGAAAAAATATTTACTGGTATTTTGGAAACTAGTCGATTCTTGGAAGCTTGGCAAGACCTTTCAATGAAAGTACTTTTCCCCTGTCTCTGCTTAGGGTACTTGAAGAGGAAACAAACCAGAGACAAAACTGAGAACTACTTTATTTTGTCAAGTTTCAAAGATCTACTACAAACCATGTTGGATTTAGAGTTCCAAATTCATCAATCTGTATAGGAGAGAACATAGTGAAACCTAAAAATAAAAACTGCTACTGTAAATAACGCTTCAACCTAGAAGAACCAAATATGGTGAGCCAAGTGGGATTCCTGTACTGATCATCACCTAAAAGTATCATCAAGATTGGGTGAAAAAATATTTGCTCGTATTTTGGAAACTCGTCGATTCTTGGAAGCTTGGCAACCCCTTTCAATGAAAGTGCTTTTCCCCTGTCTCTGCTTAGGGCTACTTGAAGAGGAAACAAACCAGAGACAATACTGAGAACAACTTTATTTTGTCAAGTTTCAAAGAGCTACTACAAACCATGTTGGATTCAGTGTTCCAAATTCGTCTATATACATAGGAGAGAACAGAGTGAAACTTAAAATAAAAACTGCTACTGTAATTGAACGCTTCAACCTAGAAGTACAAAATTTGGTGTGCCAAGTGGGATTTGTGTACTGATCATTACCACCAAGAATCATCAAGATTGGGTGAATAAATATTTGCTGGTATTTCGGAAACTCGTAATTTCTTGGAAGCTTGGCATCCCTTTCGTTTATAGTGCTTTTTCACAATCTCTGCATAGGGCTACTTGAAGAGGAAACAAACCAGAGAAAAAACTGAGAACTAATTTATTTTATCAAGTTTCAAGGAGCTACTATAAACCATGTTGGATTTAGAGTTCCAAATTCGTCTATCTATATAGGAGAGAACAGAGTGAAACCTAAAAACAAAAATTGCTACTGTAAACAAACGCTTCAACCTAGAAGATCAAAATTTGGTGAGCCAAGTGGGATTTGTGTACTGATGATTACCACCAAGTGTCATCAAGATTGGGTGAAAAAACATGTGCTGGTATTTCGGAAATTCGTAGATTCTTGGACGCTTGCCAAACCCTTTCAATGAAAGTGCTTTTAGCCAGTCTCTGAGTAGGGCTACTTGAAGAGTAAACAAACCTTAGAGACAAAACTGAGAACTACTTTATCTTTCAAGTTTATAAGAGCTACTACAAACCATGTTGGATTTAGAGTTCCAAATTCATCTATTTATGTAGGAGACAACAGAGTGAAACCTAAAAATAAAAACTGATACTGTAAATAACGCTTCAACCTAGAAGACAAAATTTGGTCAGCCACGTGGGATTTGTGTACTGATCATTACCACCAAGTATCATCAAGAGTGGGTGAAAAATATTTGCTGGTATTTCGGAAACTCGTCTATTCTTGGAAGCTCGGCAACCCCTTTCAATGAAAGTGCTTTTCGCCTGTCTCTGCTTAGGGCTACTTGAAGAGAAAAAAAACCAGAGACAAAACTGAGAACTACTTTCTTTTGTCAAGTTACAAAGAGCTACTACAAACCATGTTGGATTTAGTGTTCCAAATTCGTCTATATATATAGGAGAGAACAGAGTGAAATCTAAATTAAAAACTGCTACTCTAAACGAACTCTTCAACCTAGAAGAACAAAATTTGGTGAGCCAAGTTGGATTTGTGTACTGATGATTACCACCAGGTATTATCAAGACTGGGTGAAAAAATATTTGCTGGTATTTCGGAAACTCGTAGATTCTTGGACACTTGCCAACCCCTTTCAATGAAAGTGCTTTTCGCCAGTCTCTGAGTAGGGCTACCTGAAGAGTAAACAAACCTTAGAGACAAAACTGAGAACTACTTTATTTTTCAAGTTTCAAAGAGCTACTACAAACCATGTTGGATTTAGAGTTCAAAATTCATCTATCTATATTGGAGACAACAGAGTGAAACCTAAAAATTAAAACTGCTACTGTAAACGAACACTTTTAAACTGGAAGAACAAAATTTGGTGGGCCAAGTGGGATTTGTGTACTGATCATTACCAGGAAGTATCATCAAGATTGGGTGAAAAAATATTTGCTGGTATTTCGGAAACTCGTAATTTCTTTTAAGGTTGGCAATCCTTTTCAATGAAAGTGCTTTTCGTCAGTCTCTGCTTAGTGCTACTTGAAGAGGAAACAAACGAGAGTCAAAACTGAGAACTACTTTATTTTGTCAAGTTTCAAAGAGCTACTACAAACGATGTTGGATTTACAGTTCCAAATTCATCTATCTATATAGGAGACAACCGACTGAAACGTAAAAATTAAAACAGCTACTGTAAGTGAACACTTCAAATAAGTAGAACACAATTTGCTGAGCACAGTGGGATTTGTGTACTGATCACAATCATCAAGTATCATCAAGATTGGGTGAAAAAATATTTGCTGGTATTTCGGAAACTCGTAAGTTCTTGGAAGCTTGGCAACCAATTTCAATGAAAGTACTTTTCCACAGGCTCTGCATAGGTCTACATGATTAGGAATCAAACCATAGAGAAAAAACTGAGAACTACTTAATTTCGTCAAGTTCCAAGAGCTACTACAAACCATGTTGGATAGAGTTCCAAATTCATCTATCTGTTTAGGAGAGAACAGAGTGAAACATAAAAATAAAAACTTCTACTATAAACGAACGCTTCAACCTAGAATAGCAAAATTTGGTGAGCCAAGTGGGATTTGTGTACTGATGATTACCACCAAGTATCATCAAGATTGGGTGAAAAAATATTTGCTGGTATTTCGGGAACTCGTAATTTCTTGGAAGCTTGGAAACCCCTTTCAATTAATGTGCTTTTCCATATTATCTGCATAGGGCTACTTGAAGAGGAAACAAACCGTACAGACAAAACTGAGAAATACTTTATTTTGTCAGGTTTCAAAGAGCTACTACAAACCATGTTGGATTTAGAGTTCCAAATTCATCTGTCTATATAGGAGAGAACAGAGTGATACCTAAAAACAAAAACTTCTACTGCAACCGAACGCTTCAACCTAGAAGAACAAAATATGTTGAGCCAAGTGAAATGGGTATACTGATCATGAATACCAAGTATGATCAAGTTTGAGTGAAAAAATATTTGCTGGTATTTAGAAAACTCGTAGATTATAGGACGATTCAAAACACTTTCAATGAAAGTGCTTTTCCCAGTCTCTGATTAGGGCTACTTGAAGAAGAAACAACAATAGAGACAAAACTGAGAACTACTTTAATTTGTCAAGTTTCAAAGAGCTACTACAAACCATGTTGGATTTAGAGTTCCAAATTCATCAATCTGTATAGGAGAGAACAGAGTGAAATCTAAAAATAAAAACTGCTAATGTAAATTACGCTTCCACCTACAAGAACAAATTTGGTGAGCCAAGTGGGAATTGTGAACTGCTCATTACCACCAAGTATCATCAAGATTAGGTGAAAAAATACTTGCTGGTATTTCCGAAACTCATAATTTCTTGGTTGCCTGGCAACCCCTTTCAATGAAAGTGCTTTTCCACAGTCTGTGACTAGGGCTACTTGAAGAGGAAACGAGCCATAAAGAAAAACTGAGAACTACTTTATTTTGTCAAGTTTCAAGGAGCTACTACAAACCATGTTGGATTTAGAGTTCCAAATTCATCTGTCTATATAGGAGAGAACAGAGTGACACCTAAAAATAAAAAATGCTTCTGTAAACGAACGCTTCAACCTAGAAGAACAAAATTTGGTGAGCCAAGTGGGATTTGTATACTGATCATTACCAGCAAGTATGATCAAGATTGGGTAAAAAAACATTTGCTGGTATTTCGGAAACTCGTAGATTAGAGGATGCTTCCAACCACTTTCAATGAAAGTGCTTTTCGCCAGTCTCCCAGTAGGGCTACTTGAAGAGTAAACAAACCTTAGCTACAAAACTGAGAACTACTTTATTTTTCAAGTTTCAAAGGACTACTGCAAACCATGTTGGATTTAGAGTTCCAAATTCATCTATCTGTATAAGAGAGAACAGAGTGAAACCTAAAAATAAAAAATGCTACTGTAAATAACGCTTCAACCTATAAGAACAAAATTTGGTGAGCCAAGTGGGATTTGTGTACTGATCATCACCTAAAAGTATCACCAAGATTGGGTGAAAAAATATTTGCTGGTATTTCGGAAACACGTCGATACTTGGACACTTGGCAACCCCTTTCAATGAAAGTGCTTTTCGCCTGTCTCTGCTTAGGGCTACTTGAAGAGGAAACAAACCATAGAGACAAAACTAAGTACTACTTTATTTTGTCAAGTTTCAAAGAGCTACTACAAACCATGTTGGATTTAGAGTTCCAAATTCATCTGTCTATATGGGAGAGAACAGAGTGATACCTAAAAACAAAAACTTCTAATGTAACCGAACGCTTCAACCTAGAAGAACAAAATTTGGTGAGCCAAGTTAGATTTGTGGACTGATGATTACCACCAAGTATCATCAAGATTGGGCTAAAAAAATATTTGCTGGTATTTCGGAAACTCGTAATTTCTTGGAAGATTGGCAACCCCTTTCAATGAAAGTGCTTTTCCACAGTCTCTGCTTAGGGCTACTTGAAGAGGAAACAAACCACAGAGACAAAACTAAGAACTACTTTATGTTGTCAAGTTTCAAACAGCTACTACAAACCATGTTGGATTTAGAGTTCCAAATTCATCTATATATATAGGAGAGAACAGAGTGAAACCTAAAAATAAAAACGGCTTCTGTATACGAACGCTTCAACCTAGAAGAAAAAAATTTGGTGAGCCAAGTGGGATTTGTATACTGATCATTACCACCAAGAATGATCAAAATTGGGTGAAAAATATTTGCTGCTATTTCGGAAACTCGTAATTTCTTGGAAGCTTGGCATCCCCCTTCTATGAAAGTGCTTTTCCACACTCTGTGCCTTGGGCTACTTGAAGAGGAAAGAAGCCATAGAGACAAAACTGAGAACTACTTAATTTGTTCAAGTTTCAAGGAGCTACTACAAACCATGTTGAAGTTAGAGTTCCAAATTCATCTGTCTACATAAGAGAGAACAGAGTGATACCTAAAAACAAAAACTTCTACTGTAACCGAACGCTTCAACCTAGAAGAACAAAATATGGTGAGCCAAGTGAAATTGGTATACTTATCATGAATACCAAGTATGATCAAGTTTGAGTGAAAAAATATTTGCTGGTATTTAGAAAACTCGTAGATTATAGGACGATTCCAAACACTTTCAATGAAAGGGCTTTTCCCCAGTCTCTGATAAGGGCTACTTGAAGAGGAAACAACCAAAGAGACAAAACTGAGAACTACTTTAATTTGTCAACTTTCAAAGAGCTACTACAAACCATGTTGGATTTAGAGTTCCAAATTCATCAATCTGTATAGGAGAGAACAGAGTGAAACCTAAAAATAAAAACTGCTACTGTAAATAACGCTTCAACCTAGAAGAACCAAATTTGGTGAGCCAAGTGCAATTCGTGTACTGATCATCACCTAAAAGTATCATCAAGATTGGGTGAAAAAATATTTGCTGGTATTTTGGAAACTCGTCGATTCTTGGAAGCTTGGCAACCCCTTTCAATGAAAGTGCTTTTCCCCTGTCTCTGCTTAGGGCTACTTGAAGAGGAAACAAACCAGAGACAAAACTGAGAACTACTTTATTTTGTCAAGTTTCAAAGAGCTACTACAAACCATGTTGGATTTAGTGTTCCAAATTCGTCTATATACATAGGAGAGAACAGAGTGAAACTTAAAATAAAAACTGCTACTGTAATTGAACGCTTCAACCTAGAAGTACAAAATTTGGTGTGCCAACTGGGATTTGTGTACTGATCTTTACCACCAAGTATCATCAAGATTGGGTGAAAAAATATTTGCTGGTATTTCGGAAACTCGTAATTTCTTGGAAGCTTGGCATCCCTTTCGTTTATAGTGCTTTTTCACAATCTCTGCATAGGGCTACTTGAAGAGGAAACAAACCAGAGAAAAAACTGAGAACTAATTTATTTTATCAAGTTTCAAGGAGCTATTATAAACCATTTTGGATTTAGAGTTCCAAATTCGTCTATCTATATAGGAGAGAACAGAGTGAAACCTAAAAACAAAAATTGCTACTGTAAACTAACGCTCTACCTAGAAGATCAAAATTTGGTGAGCCAAGTGGGATTTCTGTACTGATGATTACCACCAAGTGTCATCAAGATTGGGTGAAAAAACATTTGCTGGTATTTCGGAAAATCGTAGATTAGAGGATGCTTCCAACCACTTTCAATGAAAGTGCTTTTCGCCAGTCTCCATGTAGGGCTACTTGAAGAGTAAACAAACATTAGAGACAAAACTGAGAACTACTTTATTTTTCAAGTTTCAAAGGACTACTGCAAACCATGTTGGATTTAGAGTTCCAAATTCATCTATCTGTACAAGAGAGAACAGAGTGAAACCTAAAAATAAAAAATGCTACTGTAAATAACGCTTCAACATAGAAGAACAAAATTTGGTGAGCCAAGTGGGATTTGTGTACTGATCATCACCTAAAAGTATCACCAAGATTGGGTGAAAAAATATTTGCTGGTATTTCGGAAACACATCGATTCTTGGACGCTTGGCAACCCCTTTCAATGAAAGTGCTTTTCGCCTGTCTCTGCTTAGGGCTACTTGAAGAGGAAACAAACCATAGAGACAAAACTAAGAACTACTTTATTTTGTCAAGTTTCAAAGAGCTACTACAAACCATGTTGGATTTAGATTTCTAAATTCATCTGTCTATATAGGAGAGAACAGAGTGATACCTAAAAACAAAAACTTCTACTGTAACCGAACGCTTCAACCTAGAAGAACAAAATTTGGTGAGCCAAGTGGGATTTGTGGACTGATGATTACCACAAAGTATCATCAAGATTGGGCGAAAAAATATTTGCTGGTATTTCGGAAACTCGTAATTTCTTGGAAGATTGGCAACCCCTTTCAATGAAAGTGCTTTTCCACAGTCTCTGCTTAGGGCTACTTGAAGAGGAAACAAACCACAGAGACAAAACTGAGAACTACCTTATTTTGTCAAGTTTCAAACAGCTACTACAAACCATGTTGGATTTAGAGTTCCAAATTCATCAATCTGTATAGGAGAGAACAGAGTGAAACCTAAAAATAAAAACTGCTACTGTAAATAACGCTTCAACCTAGAAGAACCAAATTTGGTGAGCCAAGTGGGATTCGTGTACTGATCATCACCTAAAAGTATCATCAGGATTGGGTGAAAAAATATTTGCTGCTATTTTGGAAACTCGTAGATTCTTGGAAGCTTGGCAACCCCTTTCAATGAAAGTGCTTTTCCCCTGTCTCTGCTTAGGGCTACTTGAAGAGGAAACAAACCAGAGACAAAACTGAGAACAACTTTATTCTGTCAAGTTTCAAAGAGCTACTACAAACCATGTTGGATTTAGTGTTCCAAATTCGTCTATATACATAGGAGAGAACAGAGTGAAACTTAAAATAAAAACTGCTACTGTAATTGAACGCTTCAACCTAGAAGTACAAAATTTGGTGTGCCAAGTGGGATTTGTGTACTGATCATTACCACCAAGTATCATCAAGATTGGGTGAAAAAATATTTGCTGGTATTTCGAAAACTCGTAATTTCTTGGAAGCTTGGCATCCCTTTCGTTTATAGTGCTTTTTCCACAATCTCTGCATAGGGCTACTTGAAGAGGAAACAAACCAGAGAAAGAACTGAGAACTAATTTATTTTATCAAGTTTCAAGGAGCTACTATAAACGATGTTGGATTTAGAGTTCCAAATTCGTCTATCTATATAGGAGAGAACAGAGTGAAACCTAAAAACAAAAATTGCTACTGTAAACAAAAGCTTCAACCTAGAAGATCAAAATTTGGTGAGCCAAGTGGGATTTGTGTACTGATGATTACCACCAAGTGTCATCAAGATTGGGTGAAAAAACATTTGCTGGTATTTCGGAAACTCGTAGATTCTTGGACGCTTTACAACTCCTTTCAATGAAAGCGCTTTTCGCCAGTCTCTGCTTAGGGCTACGTGAAGAGGAAACAAACCATAGAGACAAAACTGAGAGCTGCTTTATTTTGTCACGTTTCAAAGAGCTACTACAAACCCTGTTGGATTTAGAGTTTTAAATTCATCTATCTATATAGGAGAGAACAGAGTGATACCTAAAAATAAAAACTGCTACTGTAAATAACGCTTCAACGTAGAAGAGGAAAATTTGGTGAGCTAAGTGTGATTTGTGTACTGATCATTACCACCATGTATCATCAAGATTGGGTGAAAAAATATTTGCTGATATTTCAGAAACTCATAATTTCTTGGAAACTTGGTACCCCCTTTCAATGAAAGTGCTTTTCACAGTCTCTGCTTAGGGCTACTTGAAGATAAAACAAACCATAGAGACAAAACTGAGAGCTGCTTTATTTTGTCACGTTTCAAAGAGCTACTACAAACCATGTTGTATTTGGAGTTCCGAATTCATCTATCTATATAGGACAGAACAGAGGGAAACCTAAAAATAAAAACTGTACTGTAAACGAACGCTTCAACCAAGAAGCACAAAATTTGGTGAGCCAAGTGGGATTTGTGTACTGATCATTACCACCAAGTATCATCAAGATGGGGTAAAAAAAATATTTGCTGGTATTTCGGAAACTCGTAATTTCTTGGAAGGTTGGCAACCCCTTTCAATGAAAGTGCTTTTCGCCAGTCTCTGCATCGGGCTACTTGAAGAGGAAACAAACCATAGAGACAAAACTGAGAACTACTTTATTTTGTCAAGTTTCAAAGAGCTACTACAAACCATGTTGGATTTGGTGTTCCATATTCACCTCTCTATATTGGAGAGAACAGAGGGAAACCTAAAAATTTAAACTGCTACTGTAAATAACGCTTCATCCTAGAAGAGCAAAATTTGGTGAGCTAAGTAGGATTTGTGTACTGATCATTACCACCATGTATCATCAAGATTGGGTGAAAAAATATTTGCTAGTATTTCGGAAACTCGCAATTTCTTGGAAACTTGGTAACCCCTTTCAATGAAAGTGCTTTTCACAGTCCCTGCTTAGGGCTACTTGAAGAGAAAACATACCATAGAGACAAAACTGAGACGACTTTATTTTGTCAAGTTTCAAAGAGCTACTACAAACCATGTTGGATTTGGAGTTCCAAATTCATCTATCTATATAGGACAGAACAGAGGGAAACCTAAAAATAAAAACTGCTACTGTAAACGAACGCTTCAACCTAGAAGCACAAAATTTGGGGAGCCAAGAGGGATTTGTGTACTGATCATTACCATCATGAATCATCAAGATTGGGTGAAAAACTATTTGGTGGTATTATGGAAACTCGTAATTTTTTGGAAGATTGGCAACCCCTTTCTATGAAAGTGCTTTTCCACTATCTGTGCTTAGGGCAACTTGAAAAGGATAGAATCCATAGAGACAAAACTGAGAACTACTTTATTTTGTCAAGATTAAAAGAGCTACTAGAAACCTTGTTGCATGTGGAGTTCCAAATTCATCTATCTATATAGGAGAGAACAGAGGGAAACGTAAAAATAAAAATTGCTACTGTAAACGAACGCTTCAACCTAGAAGCACAAATTTTGGTGAGCCAAGTGGGATTTGTGTACTGATCATTACCAAGAAGTATCACCAAGATTGGGACAAAAATATTTGCTGGTGTTTCGGAAACTCGTAATTTCTTGGAAGCCTGGAAACCCCTTTCAATGAAAGTGCTTTTCGCCAGTCTCTGCTTAGGGCTACTTGGAGAGGAAACAAAGCATAGAGACACAACTGAGAACTACTTTATTTTGTCAAGTTTCAAAGAGCTACTACAAACCATGTTGGATTTGGTGTTCCATATTCACCTCTCTATATTGGAGAGAACAGAGGGAAACCTAAAAATTTAAACTGCTACTGTAAATAACGCTTCATCCTATAAGAGCAAAATTTGGTGAGCTAAGTAGGATTTGTGTACTGATCATTACCACCATGTATCATCAAGATTGGGTGAAAAAATATTTGCTAGTATTTCGGAAACTCGCAATTTCTTGGAAACTTGGTAACCCCTTTCAATGAAAGTGCTTTTCACAGTCCCTGCTTAGGGCTACTTGAAGAGAAAACATACCATAGAGACAAAACTGAGACGACTTTATTTTGTCAAGTTTCAAAGAGCTACTACAAACCATGTTGGATTTGGAGTTCCAAATTCATCTATCTATATAGGACAGAACAGAGGGAAACCTAAAAATAAAAACTGCTACTGTAAACGAACGCTTCAACCTAGAAGCACAAAATTTGGGGAGCCAAGAGGGATTTGTGTACTGATCATTACCATCATGAATCATCAAGATTGGGTGAAAAACTATTTGGTGGTATTATGGAAACTCGTAATTTTTTGGAAGATTGGCAACCCCTTTCTATGAAAGTGCTTTTCCACTATCTGTGCTTAGGGCAACTTGAAAAGGATAGAATCCATAGAGACAAAACTGAGAACTACTTTATTTTGTCAAGATTAAAAGAGCTACTAGAAACCTTGTTGCATGTGGAGTTCCAAATTCATCTATCTATATAGGAGAGAACAGAGGGAAACGTAAAAATAAAAATTGCTACTGTAAACGAACGCTTCAACCTAGAAGCACAAATTTTGGTGAGCCAAGTGGGATTTGTGTACTGATCATTACCAAGAAGTATCACCAAGATTGGGACAAAAATATTTGCTGGTGTTTCGGAAACTCGTAATTTCTTGGAAGCCTGGAAACCCCTTTCAATGAAAGTGCTTTTCGCCAGTCTCTGCTTAGGGCTACTTGGAGAGGAAACAAAGCATAGAGACACAACTGAGAACTACTTTATTTTGTCAAGTTTCAAAGAGCTACTACAAACCATGTTGGATTTAGAGTTCCAAATTCATTTATCTATATAGGAGAGAACACAGAGAAACCTAAAAATAAAAACTGCTACTGTAAACGAACGCTTCAACCTAGAAGAACAAAATTTGGTGATCCACGTGGGATTTGTGTACTGACCATTACCACCAAGTATCATCAAGATTGGGTGAAAAAATATTTGCTGGTATTTCAGAAACTCGTAGATTCTTGGACGCTTGCCAACCCCTTTCAATGAATGTGCTTTTCGCCAGTCTCTGATTAGGGCTACTTGAAGAGTAAACAAACCATAGAGACAAAACTGTGAACTACTTTATTTTGTCAAGTTTCAAAGACCTACTACAAACCATGTTGGATATAGAGTTCCAAATTCAACTATCTATATAGGAGAGAACAGAGTGAAACCTAAAAATAAAAACTGCTACTGTAAACGAACGCTTCAACCTAGAAGAACAAAATTTGGTGAGCAAGTCGGATTTGTGTACTGATCTTTACCACCAAGTGTCATCAAGATTGGGTGAAAAAACATTTGCTGTTATTTAGGAAACTCGTAATTTCTTGGAGGCTTTGCAACCCCTTTCAATGAAAGTGCTTTTCCCCGGTCTCTGCTTAGGGCTACTTTAAAAGGAAACAAATCATAGAGACAAAACTGAGAACTACTTTTTTGTCAAGTTTCAAAGAGCTACTACAAACCATGTTGGATTTAGAGTTCCAAATTCGTCTATCTACATAGGAGAGAACAGAGTGAACCCTAAAAATAAAAACTGCTACTGTAAACGAACGCTTCAACCAAGAAGAAAATATTTTGCTGAGCAAAGTGGGATTTGTGTACTGATCATAACCACCAAGTATCATTAAGATGAAGGGAAACATATTTGCTGGTATTTCGGAAACCGGTCGATTCTTGGTCGCTTGGCAACCTCTTTCAATGAAAGTGCTTTTCGCCTGTATCTGCTTAGGGCTACTTGAAGAAGAAAAAAACCATAGAGACAAAACTGGGAACTACTTTATTTTGTCAAGTTTCAAAGAGCTACTACAAACCATGTTTGATTTAGAGTTCCAAATTCGTCTATCTATATAGGAGAGAACAGAGTGAAACCTAAAAATAAAAAATGCTACTGTGAACGAACGCTTCAACCTAGAAGAACAAAATTTGGTGAGCCAAGTGGGATTTGTGTACTGATCATTATCACCAAGTTTCATCAAGATTGGGCTAAAAAATATTTGCTGGTATTTCGGAAACTCGTAGATTCTTGGACGCTTGCCAACTCCTTTCAATGAAAGTGCTTTTCGCCAGTCTCTCAGTAGGGCTACTTGAAGAGTAAACAAACCTCAGAGACAAAACTGAGAACAACATTGTTTTTCAAGTTTCAAAGAGCTACTACAAACCATGTTGGATTTATAATTCCAAATTCATCTATCTGTATAAGAGAGAACAGAGTGAAACCTAAAAATAAAAACTGCTACTGTAAATAACGCTTCAACCTAGAAGAACAAAATTTGGTGAGCCAAGTGGGATTCGTGTACTGATCATCACCTAAAAGTATCATCAAGATTGGGTGAAAAAATATTTGCTGGTATTTCGGAAACTCATCAAATTTTGGACGCTTGGCAACCCCTTTCAATGCAAGTGCTTTTCGCCTGTGTCTGCTTTGGGCCACTCGAAGGGGAAACAAACCATAGAAACAAAACTGAGAACTACTTTATTTGGTCAAGTTTCAAAGAGCTACTACAAAACATGTTGGATATAGAGTTACAAATTCGTCTATTTATATGGGAGAGAACAGAGTGAAACCAAAAAATAAAAACTGCTACTGTAAACGAACGCTTAAACCTAGAAGATCAAAATTTGGTGAGCCAAGTGGGAGTTGTGTACTGATCATTACCACCAAGTATCATCAAATTGGGGTTAAAAAATATTTGCTGGTGTTTCGGAAACTCGTAATTTCTTGGAAGATTGGCAACCCCTATCAATGAAAGTGCTTTTCCACAGTCTCTGCTTAGGGCTACTTGAAGAGGAAACAAACCATAGAGACAAAACTGAGAACTACTTTATTTTGTCAAGTTTCAAAGAGCTACTACAAACCATGTTGGATTTAGAGTTCCACATTCGTCTATCTATATAGCAGAGAACAGAGAGAAACCTAAAAATAAAAACTGCTCCTGTAAACGAAAGCTTCAACCTACCAGAACAAAATTTGGTGAGCCAATTGGGATTGGTATACTTATCATTACCACCTAGTATGATCAAGTTTGAATGAAAAAATATTTGTTGGTATTTATGAAACTCGTAGATTCTAGGACGCTTCCAACCCCTTTCAATGAATGGGCTTTTCGACAGTCACTAATTAGGGCTACTTGAAGAGTAAACAAACCTTAGAGACAAAACTGAGAACAACTTTATTTTGTCAAGTTTCAAAGAGCTACTACAAACCATGTTGGATTTAGAGTTCCAAATTCATCTACCTGTGAAGGAGAGAACAGAGTGGAACCTAAAAATAAAAACAGCTACCGTAAATAACCTAGAAGAACAAAATTTGCTGAGCCAAGTGGGATTTGTGTACTGATCACGACCATCAAGTACCATCTAGATTGGGTGAAAAAATATTTGCTGGTATTTCGGAAACTCGTACATTATAGCACAGTTGCCAACCCCTTTCAATGAAAGTGCTTTTCGCCAGTATCTGAAGGGCTACTTGAAGAGGAAACAAACCATAGAGACAAAACTGAGAACAACTTTATTTTGTCAAGTTTCAAAGAGCTACTACAAACCATGTTGGATTTAGAGTTCCATATTCATCTATCTATATAGGAGAGAACAGTGTGAAACTTAAAATAAAAACTGCTACTGTAATTGAACGCTTCAACCTAGAAGTACAAAATTTGGTGTGCCAAGTGGGATTTGTGTACTGATCATTTCCACCAAGTATCATCAAGATGGGGTGAAAAAATATTTGCTGGTATTTCGGAAACTCGTAATTTCTTGGAAGCTTGGCATCCCTTTCGTTTATAGTGCTTTTTCCACAATCTCTGCATAGGGCTACTTGAAGAGGAAACAAACCAGAGAAAGAACTGAGAACTAATTTATTTTATCAAGTTTCAAGGAGCTACTATAAACCATGTTGGATTTAGAGTTCCAAATTCGTCTATCTATATAGGAGAGAACAGAGTGAAACCTAAAAACAAAAATTGCTACTGTAAACAAAAGCTTCAACCTAGAAGATCAAAATTTGGTGAGCCAAGTGGGATTTGTGTACTGATGATTACCACCAAGTGTCATCAAGATTGGGTGAAAAAACATTTGCTGGTATTTCGGAAACTCGTAGATTCTTGGACGCTTGACAACTCCTTTCAATGAAAGCGCTTTTCGCCAGTCTCTGCTTAGGGCTACGTGAAGAGGAAACAAACCATAGAGACAAAACTGAGAGCTGCTTTATTTTGTCACGTTTCAAAGAGCTACTACAAACCCTGTTGGATTTAGAGTTTTAAATTCATCTATCTATATAGGAGAGAACAGAGTGATACCTAAAAATAAAAACTGCTACTGTAAATAACGCTTCAACGTAGAAGAGGAAAATTTGGTGAGCTAAGTGTGATTTGTGTACTGATCATTACCACCATGTATCATCAAGATTGGGTGAAAAAATATTTGCTGATATTTCGGAAACTCATAATTTCTTGGAAACTTGGTACCCCCTTTCAATGAAAGTGCTTTTCACAGTCTCTGCTTAGGGCTACTTGAAGATAAAACAAACCATAGAGACAAAACTGAGAGCTGCTTTATTTTGTCACGTTTCAAAGAGCTACTACAAACCATGTTGTATTTGGAGTTCCGAATTCATCTATCTATATAGGACAGAACAGAGGGAAACCTAAAAATAAAAACTGTACTGTAAACGAACGCTTCAATCAAGAAGCACAAAATTTGGTGAGCCAAGTGGGATTTGTGTACTGATCATTACCACCAAGTATCATCAAGATGGGGTAAAAAAAATATTTGCTGGTATTTCGGAAACTCGTAATTTCTTTGAAGGTTGGCAACCCCTTTCAATGAAAGTGCTTTTCGCCAGTCTCTGCATCGGGCTACTTGAAGAGGAAACAAACCATAGAGACAAAACTGAGAACTACTTTATTTTGTCAAGTTTCAAAGAGCTACTACAAACCATGTTGGATTTGGTGTTCCATATTCACCTCTCTATATTGGAGAGAACAGAGGGAAACCTAAAAATTTAAACTGCTACTGTAAATAACGCTTCATCCTAGAAGAGCAAAATTTGGTGAGCTAAGTAGGATTTGTGTACTGATCATTACCACCATGTATCATCAAGATTGGGTGAAAAAATATTTGCTAGTATTTCGGAAACTCGCAATTTCTTGGAAACTTGGTACCCCCTTTCAATGAAAGTGCTTTTCACAGTCTCTGCTTAGGGCTACTTGAAGATAAAACAAAACCATAGAGACAAAACTGAGAACAACTTTTTTTTGTCAAGTTTCAAAGAGCTACGACAAACTATGTTGAATTTAGAATTCCAAATTCATCTATTTATATAGGAGAGAAGAGAGTGAAAGCTAAAAATAAAACTGCTAGTGTAAACGAACGCTTCAACCTAGAAGAAGAAAATTTGGTGACCCAAGTGGGATATGTGTACTGATCATTACCAAAAGTATCATCAAGATTGGGTGAAAAAATATTTGCTGGTATTTCGGAACTCGTAATTTCTTGGAAGCTTGTATACCCTTTCAATGAAAGTGCTTTACCACAGTCTGTTCCTAGGGCTACTTGAAGAGGAAACAAAAATTAGAGACAAAACTGAGAACTACTTTATTTTTCAAGTTTCAAAGAGCTACCACAAACCATGTTGGAATTAGAGTTCCAAATTAATTGATCTGTATATTAGAGAACAGAGTGAAACCTAAAAATAAAGACTGCTACTGTAAACGAACGCTTCAACCTAGAAGAACAAAATTTGGTGAGCCAAGTGGGACTTGTGTACTGATCATTATCACAAAGTATCATCGATATTGGGTGAAAAAATATTTGCTGGTATTTCGTAAACTCGTAATTTCTTGGAAGCTTGGCAACCCCTTTCAATGAAAGTGCTTTTCGTCTGTCTCTGCTTAGGGCTACTTGAAGAGGAAACAAACCATAGAGACAAAACTGAGAACTACTTTATTTTGTCAAGTTTCAAAGAGCTACTACAAACCATGTTGGATTTAGAGTTCCAAATTCATCTATCTCTCTAGGAGAGAACAGAGTGAGACCTAAAAATAAAAACTGCTACTGTAATCGAATGCTTCAACCTAGAAGATCAAGAATTGGTGAGCCCAGTGGGATTGGTGTACTGATCATTACCACCAAGTATCGTCAATATTTGGGTGAAAAAATATTTGTTGGTATTTCGGAAACCGTAATTTCTTGGAAGCTTGGCAACTCCTTTCAATGAAAGTGCTTTTCGCCTGTCTCTGCTTCGGGCTACTTGAAGAGGAAACAAATCATACAAACAAAACTGAGAACTACTTATTTTGTCAAGATTCAAAGAGCTAATACAAACCATGGTGAATTTAGTGTTCCAAATTCGTCTATCTATATAGCAGAGAACAGAGAATAAACCTAAAAATAAAACTGCTACTGTAAACGAACGCTTCAACCTACCAGAACATTATTTGGTGAGCCAAGTAGGATTGGTATCCTTATCATGACCACCAAGTATGATCAAGTTTGGGTGAAAAAATATTTGCTGGTATTTATGAAACTCGTAGATTCTAGGACGCTTCCAACCCCTTTCAATGAAAGTGCTTTCGAGAGTCTCTGATTAGGGCTACTTGAAGAGTAAACAAACCTTAGAGACAAAAGTGAGAACAGCTTTATTTTGTCAAGTATCAAAGAGCTACTACCAACCATGTTGGAATTAGAGTTCCAAATTCATGTATCTGTATAGGAGAGAACAGAGTGAAACCTAAAAATAAAAACAGCTACTGTAAATAACGCTTCACCTGGAAGAACAAAATTTGGTGAGCCAAGTGGGATTTGTATACTGATCGTTACCACCAAGTATCATCAAGATTGGGTGAAAAATATTTGCTGGTATTTCGGAAACTCGTAGATTATAGCACACTTGCCAACCCCTTTCAATGAAACTGCTTTTTGCCAGTCTCTGATTAGGGCTACTTGAAGAGAAAACAAACCATAGACACAAAACTGAGAACAACTTTATTTTGTCAAGTTTCAAAGAGCTACTACAAAACCATGTTGAATTTAGAGTTAGAAATTCATCTATCTGTATAGGAGAGAACAGAGTAAAACCTAAAAATAAAAACTGCTACTGTAAACGAACGCTTCAACCTAGAAGAACAAAAATTGTTGAGCCAAGTGGGATTTGTGTACTGATGACAACCATCAAGTATCATCAAGATTAAGTGAAAAAATATTGGCTGGTATTTCGTAAACTCGTAATTTCTTGGAAGCTTGGTAAACCCTTTCAATGAGAGTGCTTTACACAGTCTGTTCCTAGGGCTACTTGAAGAGGAAACAAAAATTAGAGACAAAACTGAGAACTACTTTATTTTTCAAGTTTCATAGAGCTACCACAAACCATGTGGGAATTAGAGTTCCAAATTCATTGATCTGTATAAAAGAGAACTGAGTGAAACCTAAAAATAAAGACTGCTACTGTAAACGAACGCTTCAACCTAGAAGAACTAAATTTGGTGAGCCAAGTGGGACTAGTGTACTGATCATTATCACAAAGTATCATCAATATTGGGTGAAAAAATATTTGCTGGTATTTCGTAAACTCGTAATTTCTTGGAAGCTTGGCAACCCCTTTCAATGAAAGTGCTTTTCGTCTGTCTCTGCTTAGGGCTACTTGAAGAGGAAACAAACCATAGAGACAAAACTGAGAACTACTTTATTTTGTCAAGTTTCAAAGAGCTACTACAAACCATGTTGGATTTAGAGTTCCAAATTCATCTATCTCTCTAGGAGAGAACAGAGTGAGACCTAAAAATAAAAACTGCTACTGTAATCGAATGCTTCAACCTAGAAGATCAAGAATTGGTGAGCCCAGTGGGATTGGTGTACTGATCATTACCACCAAGTATCGTCAATATTGGGTGAAAAAATATTTGTTGGTATTTCGGAAACCGTAATTTCTTGGAAGCTTGGCAACTCCTTTCAATGAAAGTGCTTTTCGCCTGTCTCTGCTTCGGGCTACTTGAAGAGGAAACAAATCATACAAACAAAACTGAGAACTACTTATTTTGTCAAGATTCAAAGAGCTAATACAAACCATGGTGAATTTAGTGTTCCAAATTCGTCTATCTATATAGCAGAGAACAGAGAATAAACCTAAAAATAAAACTGCTACTGTAAACGAACGCTTCAACCTACCAGAACATTATTTGGTGAGCCAAGTGGGATTGGTATCCTTATCATGCCCACCAAGTATGATCAAGTTTGGGTGAAAAAATATTTGCTGGTATTTATGAAACTCGTAGATCCTAGGACGCTTCCAACCCCTTTCAATGAAAGTGCTTTTCGAGAGTCTCTGATTAGGGCTACTTGAAGAGTAAACAAACCTTAGAGACAAAAGTGAGAACAGCTTTATTTTGTCAAGTATCAAAGAGCTACTACCAACCATGTTGGAATTAGAGTTCCAAATTCATGTATCTGTATAGGAGAGAACAGAGTGAAACCTAAAAATAAAAACAGCTACTGTAAATAACGCTTCACCTGGAAGAACAAAATTTGGTGAGCCAAGTGGGATTTGTATACTGATCGTTACCACCAAGTATCATCAAGATTGGGTGAAAAATATTTGCTGGTATTTCGGAAACTCGTAGATTATAGCACACTTGCCAACCCCTTTCAATGAAACTGCTTTTTGCCAGTCTCTGATTAGGGCTACTTGAAGAGAAAACAAACCATAGACACAAAACTGAGAACAACTTTATTTTGTCAAGTTTCAAAGAGCTACTACAAACCATGTTGAATTTAGAGTTAGAAATTCATCTATCTGTATAGGAGAGAACAGAGTAAAACCTAAAAATAAAAACTGCTACTGTAAACGAACGCTTCAACCTAGAAGAACAAAAATTGTTGAGCCAAGTGGGATTTGTGTACTGATGACAACCATCAAGTATCATCAAGATTAAGTGAAAAAATATTGGCTGGTATTTCGTAAACTCGTAATTTCTTGAAAGCTTGGCAACCCCTTTCAATGAAAGTGCTTTTCGACAGTCTCTGCATAGGGCTACTTGAAAAGGAAACAAACCATAGAGACAAAAAAGAGAACTCCTTTATTTTGTCAAGTTTCAAAGAGCGACTACAAACCATGTTGGATTTATAGTTCCAAATTCTTCTGTCTGTATAGGAGAGAACAGAGTGAAACCTAAAAATAAAAACTGCTACTGTAAATAACGCTTCAATCTAGAAGAAAAAATGTGGTGAGCCAAGTGGGATTTGTGTAGTGATCATTACCAACAAGTATCATCTATTGGGTGCAAAAATATTTGCTGGTATTTTTGAAACTCGTAATTTCTTGGAAGCTTGGTAACCCCTTTCAATGAAAGTGCTTTACCACAGTCTGTGCCTAGGGCTACTTGAAGAGGAAAGAAACCTTAGGGACAAAACTGAGAACTACTTTATTTTGTCAAGTTTCAAAGAGCTACTACAAACTATGTTGAATTTAGAGTTCCAAAATCATCTATCTATAAAGGAGACAACAGAGTGAAACCTATATATAAAAACTGCTACAGTAAACGATCGCTTCAACCCAAAAGAACAAAATTTGGTGAGCCTAGTGGGATTTGTGTACTGATGATTACCACCATGTATCATCAAGATTGGGTGACAAAATATTTGCTGGTATTTCGGAAACTCGTAATTTCTTGGAAGCTTGGTAACCCCTTTCAATGAAAGTGCTTTTCCACAGTCTCTGCTTAGGGCTACTTGAAGAGAAAACAAACCATAGAGACAAAAGTGAGAATAACTTTATTTTGTCAAGATTAAAGAGCTACTACAAACCATGTTGGATTTGGAGTTCCAAATTCATCTATCTGTATAAGAGAGAACAGAGTGAAACCTAAAAATAAAAACTGCTACTGTAAATAACGCTGCAACGTAGAAGAACAAAATTTGGTGAGCCAAGTGGGATTTGTGTACTGATCATCACCTAAGAGTATCATCCAGTTTGGGTGAAAAAATATTTGCTGGTATTTCGGAAACTCGTCGATTCTTGCACGCTAGGCAACCCCTTTCAATGAAAACGCTTTTCCCCTGTCTCTGCTTAGGGCTACTTGAAGAGGAAACACACCGGAGACAAAACTGAGAACTACTTTATTTTGTCAAGTTTCAAAGAGCTACTACAAACCATGTTGGATTTAGAGTTCCAAATTCATCTATCTATATAGGAGAGAACAGAGTGAAACATAAATTAAAAACTGCTACGGTATACGAACGCTTCAACCTAGAAGAACAATATTTGGTGAGCCAAGTGGGAATTGTGCACTGATGACACCACCAAGTATCATCAAGATTGGGTAAAAAAATATTAGCTGGTATTTCGGAAACTCATAGATTCTTGGACGCTTACCAGCCCCTTTCAATGAAAGTGCTTTTCACAAGACTCTGAGTAGGTCTACTTGAAGAGTAAACAAACCTTAGAGACAAAACTGAGAACTACTTTATTTTTCAAGTTTCAAAGAGATACTACAAACCATGTGGGATTTAGAGATCTAAATTCATCTGTCTGTATAAGAGAGAACAGTGTGAAACCTAAAAATAAAAACTGCTACTGTAAACGAACGCTTCAACCTAGAAGAACAAAATTTGGTGAGCCAAGTGGGATTTGTATACTGATGATTATCACCAAGTATTATCAAGTTTGGGTGAAAAAATATTAGCTGGTATTTCGGAAACTCGTACATTCTTGGACGCTAGGCAACCCCTTTCAATGAAAGTGCTTTTCCCCTGTCTCTGCTTAGGGCTACTTGAAGAGGAAAAAAAACATAGTGACAAAACTGAGAAATACTTTATTTTGTCAGGGATCAAAGAGCTACTACAAACCATGTTGGATTTAGAGTTCCAAATACATCTATCTATTTAGGAGAGAAGAGAGTGAAACCTAAAAATAAAAACTGCTACTGTAAACGAACGCTTCAACCTAGAAGAACAAAATTTGGTGAGCCAAATGGGATTTGTGTACTGATCATTACCAACAAGTATCATCAAGATTGGGTAAAAAAATATTTGCTGGTATTTCGGAAACTCGTAATTTTTTAGAAGCTTGGCAACCCCTTTCAATGAATGTGCTTTTCCACAGTCTCTGCTTAGGGCTACTAGAAGAGGAAACACACCATAGAGACAAAACTTAGAACTACTTTTTTTTTGTCACGTTTCCAAGAGCTACTACAAACCATGTTGGATTTAGAGTTCCAAATTCATTTATCTATATAGGAGACAACAGAGTGAAACCAAAAAATAAAATCTGGTTGTGTAAACGAAAGCTTCAACCTAGAAAAACCATATTTGGTGAGCCAAGTGGGATTTATTTACTGATCATTACCACCAAGTATCATCAAGTTTGGGTGAAAAAATATTTGCTGGTATTTCGGAAACTCGTAATTTCTTGGAAGGTTGGCAACTCCTTTCAATGAAAGTGCTTTTTGACAGTCTCTGCTTAGGGCTACTTGAAGACGAAACAAAGCATAGAGACAAAACTGAGAACTGCTTTTTTTTGTCAAGTTTCAAAGAGATACTACAAACCATGTTGGATTTAGAGTTCCAAATTCACCTATCTATTTAGGAGAGAACAGAGTGAAACCTAAAAATACAAACTGCTACTGTAAACGAGCGCTTCAACCTAGAAGCACAAAATTTGGTGATCTTAGTGGGATTTGTGTACTGATCGCTAACATCAAGTATCATCAAGATTGGGTGAAAAAATATTTGCTGGTATTTTGGAAACTCGTATTTTCTTGGAACATTGGCAACCATTTTCTATGAAAGTGCTTTTCCACTATCTCTGCTTAGGGCTACATAAGGAAGATAGAATCCATAGTGACAAAACTGAGAACTACTTTATTTTGTCAAGATTCAAAGATCTACTACAATCCTTGTTGGATTTGAGGTTCCAAATTCGTCGGACACTCCAAATTTCTTTGAAGCTTGGCAACCCCTTTCAATGAAAGGGCGTTTCCACTGTCTCTGCATAGGGCTACTTGAAGAGGAAGCAAACCATTGACACAAAACAGAGAACTACTTGATTTTGTCAAGTTTCAAAGAGCTACTAGAAACCATGTTGGAATTAGAGTTCCAAATTCATCTATCTATATATATAGGAGAGAAGAGAGTGAAACCTAAAAATAAAAACTACTACTGTAAACGAACGCTTCAACCTAGAAGAACAAGATTTGGTGAGCCAAGTAGGATTTGTTTACTGATCACTAACATCAAGTATCATCAAGATTGCGTGAAAAAATATTTGCTGGTATTTCGGAAACTCGTAATTTCTTGGAAGTTTGGCAACACCTTTCAATGAAAGTGCTTTTCCACAGTTTCTGCATAGTGCTACTTGAAGAAAAAACAAAACATAGTGAAAAAACTGAGAACTACTTTATTTTGTCAAGTTTCAAAGAGATACTACAGACCATTTTGGTTTTAGTGTTCCAAATTCATCTATCTGTATAGGAGAGAACAGAGTGAAACCTAAAAATAAAAACTGCTACTGTAAATAGCGCTTCAACCTGGAAGAACAAAATTTGGTGAGCCTAGTGGGATTTGTGTACTGATCATTACCATCATGTATCATCATGTTTGGGTGAAAAATATTTGCTGGTATTTTGGAAACTCGTAATTTCTTGGAAGATTGGCAAACTTTTTCAATGAAAGTGCTTTTCCACAGTCTCTGGTTAATGCTACTTGAGAGGAAAGAAACCATAGATACAAAACTGAGAAATACTTTATTTTGTCAAGTTTCAAAGAGCTACTACAAACCACGTTGGATTTAGAGTTCCAAATTCATCTATTTATATAGGAGAGAAGAAAGTGAAACCTAAAAATAAAAAATGCTACTGTAAACAAACGCTTCAACCTAGAAGAACAAAATTAGGTTAGCCAAGTGGGATTTGTGAACTGATCATACCGTCAAGTATCATCAAGATTGGTTTAAAAAATATTTGCTGGTATTTCGGACACTCGTAATTTCTTTGAACCTTGGCAACCTCTTTCAATGAAAGTGCGTTTTCACTGTCTCTGCATAGGGCTACTTGAAGAGGAAGCAAACCATTGAGACAAAACTGAGAACTACTTTATTTTGTCAAGTTTCAAGAGCTACTACAGACCATGTTGGATTTAGAGTTCCAAATACATCAATCTATATAGGAGGGAACAGAGTGAAACCTAAAAATAAAAAGTGCTACTGTAAATAACGCTTCAACCTAGAAGAGCAAAATTTGGTGAGCCAAGTGGGATTTGTGTACTGATCATTACCATCATGAATCATCAAGATTGGGTGAAAAAATATTTGCTGGTATATCGGAAACTCGTAATTTCTTAGAAGATTGGCAACCCCTTTCTATGAAAGTGCTTTTCCACTATCTCTGCTTAGGGCTACTTGAAGAGGAAAGAATCCATAGAGACAAAACTGAGAACTACTTTATTTTGTCAAGTTTCAAAGAGCTACTACAAACCTTGTTGGATTTGGAGTTCCAAATTCATCTATCTATAGAGGAGAGAACAGAGGGAAACTTGAAAATAAAAATTGCTACTGTAAACGAACGATTCAACCTAGAAGCACAATTTTTGGTGAGCCAAGTGGGATTTGTGTACTGATCATTACCACCAAGTATCATCAAGATTGGGAGAAAAATATTTGCTGGTAGTTTGGAAACTGGTAATTTCTTGGAAGCCTGGAAACCCCTTTCAATGAAAGTCTTTTCGCCACTCTCTGCATAGGGCTACTTGGAGACGAAACAAACCATAGAGACAAAACTGAGAACTATATTACCTGTCATGCTTCAAAGAGCTACTACAAAACATGTTGGATTTAGAGATCCACATTCAGGTATCTGTATAGGTGAGAACAGAGTGAAACCTAACTATAAAAACTGCTACTGTAAACGAACGCTTCAACCTAGAAGAAGAAAATTTGGTGAGCCAAGTGGGATTGGTATACTGATCATTACCACCAAGTATCATCAATATTGGGTGAAAAAATATTTTCTGGTATTTTGGAAAATCGTAGATTCTTGGACGCTTGCCAACCCCTTTCAATGAAAGTGCTTTTCGCCAGTCTCTGCATAGGGCTACTTGAAGAGGAAACAAACCATAGAGACAAAACTGAGAACTACTTTATTTTGTCAAGTTTCAAAGAGCTAATAAAAACCATGTTGGATTTACAGTTCCAAATTCATCTATCTATATAAAAGAGAAAAGAGTGAAACCTAAAAATAAAAACTGCTACTGTAAACGAACGCTTCAACATAGAAGAACAAAACTTGGTGATCCAAGTGGGATTTGTGTACTGATGATTACCACCATGCATGATCAAGATTGGGTGAAAAAATATTTGCTGGTATTTCGGAAACTCGTAATTTCTTGGAAGCTTGGCAACCCCTTTCAATGAAAGTGCTTTTCGCCAGTCTCGGGATAGGGCTACTTGAATAGGAAACAAACCATACAGACAAAACTGAGAACTACTTTATTTTGTCAAGTTTCAAAAGCTACTACAAACCATGTTTGATTTAGGGTTCCAAATTCATCTCTCTATATAAGAGAGAACAGAGGAAAACGTAAGAACAAAACTGCTACTGTAAACGAACGCTTCAACCTAGAAGAAGAAGATTTGGTGAGCCAAGTGGGATATGTGTACTGACCACTAACGTCAAGTATCACCAAGATTGGGCGAAAAAATATTAGCTGGTATTTCGGAAACTCGTAGATTCTTGGACGCTTGCCAACGACTTTCAATGAAAGTGCTTTTCGCCAGTCTTTGATTAGGGCTACTTGAAGAGTAAACAAACCATAGAGACAAAACTGAGAACTACTTTATTTTGTCAAGTTTCAAAGAGCTAATAAAAACCATGTTGGATTTACAGTTCCAAATTCATCTATCTGTATACAAGAGAACTGAGTTAAACCTAAAAATAAAAACTGCTACTGTAAACGAATGCTTCAACCTAGAAGAAAAAAATTTGGGGAGCCAAGTGGGATTTGTGTACTGATCATTACCAACATGTTTCATCAAGTTTGGGTGAAAAAATATTTGCTGTTGTTTCCGAAACTCGTAATTTCTTTGAAGCTTGGCAACCCCTTTCAATGAAAGTGCTTTTCCACAGTCTCTGCATAGATCTATTTGAAGAGGAAGAAAACCATAGTTACAAAACTGAGAACTACTTTATTTTGTCAAGTTTCAAAGAGCTACTACAAACCATGTTGGATTTAGAGTTCCAAATTCCTCTATCTGTATAGGAGAGAACAGAGTGAAACCTAAAAATAAAAAATTGTACTGTAAATAACGCTTCAACCTAGAAGAACAAACTTTGGTGAGCCAAGTGGGATTTGTGTACTGATCATTACCACCATATATCAACAAGATTGGGTGAAAAAATATTTGCTGGTATTTCGGAAACTCATAATTTCTTGGAAACTTTGTAACCCCTTTCAATGAAAGTGCTTTTCACAGTCTCTGCTTAGGGCTACTTGAGGAGAAATCAAACCATAGAGACAAAACTGAGACGACTTTATTTTGTCAAGTTTCAAAGAGCTACTACAAACCATGTTAGATTTGGAGTTCCAAATTTACCTATCTATATAGGACAGAACAGAGTGAAACCTAAAAATAAAAATTGCTACTGTAAAAGAATGCTTCAACCTAGAAGCACAAAATTTGGAGAGCCAAGTGGGATTTGGGTACTGATCATTACTACCAAGTATCATCAAGATTGGGTGAAAAAATATTTGCTGATATTTTGGGAACTCGTAATTTCATGGAAGCTTAGTAACCCCTTTCAATGAAAGTGCTTTTCACCAGTCTCTGCTTAGGGCTACTTGAAGAGGAAACAAACCATAGACACAAAACTGAGACGACTTTATTTGGCAAGTTTCAAAGAGCTACTACAAACCATGTTGGATGTGGTGTTCCAAATTCATCTATCTATATATCAGAGAACAGGGGGAAACCTAAAAATATAAACTGCTACTGGAAACGAACGCTTCAACCTAGAAGCAGAAAATTTGGTGATCCTAGTGGGATTTGTGTACTGATCATTACCACCAAGTATCATCAAGATTGGGAGAATAAATATTTGCTGGTATTTCGGAAATTCGTAATTTCTTGGAAACTTGGTTACCCCATTCAATGAAAGTGCCTTTCACAGTCTCTGCTTAGGGCTACTTGAAGAGAAAACAATCCATAGAGACAAAACTGAGACGACTTTATTTTGGCAAGTTTCAAAGACCTACTACAAACCATGTTGGATTTGGAGTTCCAAATTCATCTATCTATTTAGGAGAGAACAGAGTGAAACCTAAAAATAAAAACTGCTACTGTAAATAGCGCTTCAACCTGGAAGAACAAAATTTGGTGAGCCTAGTGGGATTTGTGTACTGATCATTACCATCATGTATCATCATGTTTGGGTGAAAAAATATTTGCTGGTATTTTGGAAACTCGTATTTTCTTGGAAGATTGGCAAACTTTTTCAATGAAAGTGCTTTTCCACAGTCTCTGGTTAGGGCTACTTGAGAGGAAACAAACCATAGATACAAAACTGAGAAATACTTTATTTTGTCAAGTTTCAAAGAGCTACAACAAACCACGTTGGATTTAGAGTTCCAAATTCATCTATTTATATAGGAGAGAAGAAAGTGAAACCTAAAAATAAAAAATGCTACTGTAAACAAACGCTTCAACCTAGAAGAACAAAATTAGGTTAGCCAAGTGGGATTTGTGAACTGATCATTACCGTCAAGTATCATCAAGATTGGTTTAAAAAATATTTGCCGGTATTTCGGACACTCGTAATTTCTTTGAACCTTGGCAACCCCTTTCAATGAAAGTGCGTTTTCACTGTCTCTGCATAGGGCTACTTGAAGAGGAAGCAAACCATTGAGACAAAACTGAGAACTACTTTATTTTGTCAAGTTTCAAGAGCTACTACAGACCATGTTGGATTTAGAGTTCCAAATTCATCAATCTATATAGGAGGGAACAGAGTGAAACCTAAAAATAAAAAGTGCTACTGTAAATAACGCTTCAACCTAGAAGAGCAAAATTTGGTGAGCCAAGTAGGATTTGTGTACTGATCATTACCATCATGAATCATCAAGATTGGGTGAAAAAATATTTGCTGGTATATCGGAAACTCGTAATTTCTTGGAAGATTGGCAACCCCTTTCTATCTCTGCTTAGGGCTACTTGAAGAGGAAAGAATCCATAGAGACAAAACTGAGAACTACTTTATTTTGTCAAGTTTCAAAGAGCTACTACAAACCTTGTTGGATTTGGAGTTCCAAATTCATCTATCTATAGAGGAGAGAACAGAGGGAAACTTGAAAATAAAAATTGCTACTGTAAACGAACGATTCAACCTAGAAGCACAATTTTTGGTGAGCCAAGTGGGATTTGTGTACTGATCATTACCACCAAGTATCATCAAGATTGGGAGAAAAATATTTGCTGGTAGTTTGGAAACTGGTAATTTCTTGGAAGCCTGGAAACCCTTTCAATGAAAGTCTTTTCGCCACTCTCTGCATAGGGCTACTTGGCGACGAAACAAACCATAGAGACAAAACTGAGAACTATACTACCTGTCATGCTTCAAAGAGCTACTACAAAACATGTTGGATTTAGAGATCCACATTCAGGTATCTGTATAGGAGAGAACAGAGTGAAACCTAACTATAAAAACTGCTACTGTAAACGAACGCTTCAACCTAGAAGAAGAAAATTTGGTGAGCCAAGTGGGATTGGTATACTGATCATTACCACCAAGTATCATCAATATTGGGTGAAAAAATATTTTCTGGTATTTTGGAAACTCGTAGATTCTTGGACGCTTGCCAACCCCTTTCAATGAAAGTGCTTTTCGCCAGTCTCTGATTAGGGCTACTTGAAAAGGAAACAAACATAGATACAAAACTGAAAACTACATTATTTTGTCATGTTTCAAAGAGCTACTGCAAACCATTTTTGATTTAGAGTTCCAAATTCATCTTTCTATATAAGAAAGAAGAGAGTGAAACCTAAAAATAAAACTGCTACTGTAAACGAACGCTTCAACCTAGAAGCACAAAATTTGGTGAGCTTAGTGGGATTTGTGTACTGATCGCTAACATCAAGTATCATCAAGATTGGGTGAAAAAATATTTGCTGGTATTTCGGAAACTCGTATTTTCTTGGAACATTGGCAACCCCTTTCTATGAAAGTGCTTTTCCACTATCTCTGCTTAGGGCTACTTAAGGAAGATAGAATCCATAGTGACAAAACTGAGAACTACTTTATTTTGTCAAGATTCAAAGATCTACTACAATCCGTGTTGGATTTGGAGTTCCAAATTCTTCGGACACTCCAAATTTCTTTGAAGCTTGGCAACCCCTTTGAATGAAAGTGCGATTCCACTGTCTGTGCATAGGGCTACTTGAAGAGGAAGGAAACCATTGACACAAAACAGAGAACTACTTGATTTTTCAAGTTTCAAAGAGCTACTAGAAACCATGTTGGACTTAGAGTTCCAAATTTATCTATCTGTATAGGAGAGAACAGAGTGAAACCTAAAAATAAAAAATTGTACTGTAAATAACGCTTCAACCTAGAAGAACAAACTTTGGTGAGCCAAGTGGGATTTGTGTACTGATCAGTAACATCAAGTATGATCAAAATTGGGTGAAAAAATATTTGCTGGTATTTCGGAAACTCGTAATTTCTAGGACGGTTGGCAACCCCTTTCAATGATAGTGCTTTTCCACAGTCTCTGCATAGAGCTACTTGAAGAGGAACCAAAACATAGAGACAATACTGAGAACTGCTTTATTTTGTCAAGTTGCAAAGAGATACTACAAACCATGTTGGGTTTAGGGTTCCAAATTCATCTATCTATGTAGGAGAGAACAGAGGGAAACCTAAAAATAAAAACTGCTACTGTAAACGAACGCTTCAAACTAGAAGAACAAAATTTGGTGAGCCAAGTGGCACTTTTATACTGATCATTACCACCAAGTATCATCAAGATTGGGCGAAAAAATATTTCCTGGTATTTCGGAAACTCGTAATTTCATGGAAGGTTGGCAACCCCTTTAAATGAAAGTGCTTTTCGCCAGTCTCTCCTTACGGCTACTTGAAGAGGAAACAAACCATAGAGACAAAACTGAGAACTACTTTCTTTTGTCAAGTTTCAAAGAGCTAATACAAACGATATTGGATTTAGAGTTCCAAATTCATCTATGTATATATGAGAGAACACAGTGAAACCTAAACATAAAAACTGCTACTAGAAACCAATGCTTCAACCTAGAAGAACAAAATTTGGTGAGCCAAGTGGGATTTGTGTACTGATCATTACCATCAAGTATCATCAAGATTGGGTGAAAAAAAATTTGCCGGTATATCGGAAACTCGTAATTTCTTGGAAGCTTGGCAACCCCTTTCAATGAAAGTGCTTTACCACAGTCTCTGCATGGGCTACTTGAAGAGGAAACAAACCATAGAGACAGAACTGAGAACTACTTTACATTTTCAAGTTTCAAAGAGCTACTATAAAACATGTTGGATTTAGAGTTCCAAATTCATATATCTACATAGGAGAGAACAGAGTGAAACCTAAAAATAATAACTGTTACTGTAATTAACGCTTCAGGCTAGAAGAACAAAATTTCCTGAACCATGTGGGCTTTGTGTACTGATCATTACCACCATGTATCAACAAGATTGGGTGAAAAATATTTGCTGTTATTTCAGAAACTCGTAATTTCTTGGAACTTTGGCAAACCCTTTCAATGAAAGTGCTTTTCAACAGTCTCTGCTTAGGGCTACTTGAAGACGAAACAAACCATAGAGACAAAACTGAGAACTACATTACCTGTCATGCTTCAAAGAGCTACTACAAAACATGTTGGATTTAGAGTTCCAAATTCATATATCTATATAGGAGAGAACAGAGTGAAACCTAAAAATAGAAACTACTAGTGTAAACGAACGCTTCAACCTACAAGAACAAAACTTGGTGAGCCAAGTGGGATTTGTGTACTGATCATTACCACCAAGTATCATCAAGATTGGGTGAAGAAATATTTGCTGGTATTTTGGAAACTCTTAATTTCTTAGAATCTTGGCAACCCCTTTCAATGAAAGTGCTGTTCCAGTGTCTGATAAGGGCTACTTGACGAGGAACAAACCATAGAGAAAAAACTGAGAACTACTTTATTTTGTCAATTTTCATGTAGCTACGACAAACCATGTTGGATTTAGAGTTCCAAACTCATCTATCTATATAGGAGACAACGTATTGAAACCTATAAATAAAAACTGCTACTGTAAACGAACGCTTCAACCTAGAAAAACAAAATTTGTTGATCCATGTGGGATTTGTGTACTGATCATTACCACCGAGTATCATCAAGATTGGGCGAAAAAACATTTGCTGGTATTTCGGAAACTCATAGATTCTTGGACGCTTGCCAACCTGTCGCGACCCCTTGCCCACAAGGAATACACAACTCAGGAATCTTCTTTCAGCAGTTTATTCAGGCCTTGATTTAAGTATCTTTTAGTGACTCCCTTTCTTCCTCCGAGGGCCCAAGCACAGCCTAATAAAGCCTCCCACGTACCAATCTTAAGCCGCCGCGTGGATCTTTCTTATAGGGTGGCAAGAGATAGCGTGCCAACTCTCCACAAAGGAATTTGCTTATCACAGGCCACAGTGGAAGCCGGCGCCATCTTCTAATGGCGGCCACAATTTACAACAATGGCTTACCACACGAACCCCTTTCAATGAAAGTGCTTTTCCAAAGTCTCTGATTAGGTCTACTTGAAGAGGAAAAAAACCATAGAGGCAAAACTCAGAACTACTTTATTTTGTCAAGTTTCATAGAGCTACTACAAACCATGTTGGATTTAGAGTCCAAATACATCTATCTATATAGGAGAGAACGAGGGAATCCTAAACATAAAATCTGCTACTGTAAACAAACGCTTCATCCTAGAAGCCCAAAATTTGGTGAGCCAAGTGGGATTTATTTACTAATCATTACCACCAAGTACCATCAAGAATGGGTGAAAAAATATTTGCTGGTATTTCGGAAACTCGTATTTTCTTGGAAGCTTGGCAACCACTTTCAATGAAAGTGCTTTTCCACAGTCTCTGCTTAGGGCTACTTCAAGAGGAAACAAACCATAGAGACAAAACTGAGAACTACTTTATTTTAAAAAATTTCAAAGAGCTACGAAAAACCATGTTGGATTTAGAGTTCCAAATTCATATATCTCTATAGGAGAGAACAGAGTGAAACCTAAAAAGAAAAACTGCTACTGTAAACGAACGCTTCAAGCTACAAGAAGAAAATTTGGTTAGCCAAGTGGGATTTGTGCACTGATCATTACCACCAAGTATCATCAAGATTGGGTGAAAAAATATTTGCTCATATTTCGGAAACTCTTGGATTCTTGGACGCTTACCAAACCCTTTCAATGAAAGTGCTTTCCACAGTCTCTGCTGAAAGCTACTTGAAGAGGAAACAAACCATAGAGACAAAACTGAGAACTGAATTTTTTGTCAAATTTCATAGAGCTACTACAAACCATGTTAAACTTAGAGTTCCAAATTCATCTATGTATATAGGAGAGAACAGAGGGAAACCTAAAAATATAAACTGCTACTGTAAACGAACGCTGCAACCTAGAAGCACAAAATTTGGTGAGCCAAGTGGGATTTGTATACTGATCATTACCACCAAGTATCATCTAGATTGGGCGAAAAAATATTTGCTGGTATTTTGGAAACTCGTAGATCTTGGACGCTTGCCAACCCTTTCAATGTAAGTGCTGTTCGCCAGTTTCTGATTAGGGCTACTTGAAGAGGAAACAAACCATAGAGACAAAACTGAGAACTACTTTCTTTTGTCAAGTTTCAAAGAGCTACTACAAAGCATGTTGGATTTATAGATCCAAATTCATCTATCTATATAGGAGAGAACAGAGTGAAACATAAAAATACAAACTGCTACTATAAACGAACGCTTCAAACTAGAACAACAAATTTTGGTGAGCCTAGTGGGATTGGTGTACTGATCATTTCCACCAAGTATCATCAAGATTGGATGAAAAAATATTTGCTGGTATTTCGAAAACTCGTAAATTCTTGGAAGCTTGACAACCCGTTTCAATGAAAGTGCTTTTCCACCGTCTCTGCTTAGGGCTACTTGAAGAGGAAACAAACCATAGAGACAAAACTGAGTACTGCTTTATCTTTTCAAGTTTCAAGGAGCTACTACAAACCATGTTGGATTTAGAGTTCCAAATTTATATGACTATATAGGAGAGAACAGAGTGAAACCTAAAAAGAAAATCTGGTACTGTAAACGAACGCTTCAACCTACAAGAACAAAAATTGGTGATCCAAGTGGGACTTGTGTACTGATCATTACCAACGAGTATCATCAAGATAGGGTGAAAAAATATTTGCTGGTATTTTGGAAATTCGTAATTTCTAGGAAGCTTGGCAACCCATTTCAATGAAAGTACTGTTCCACAGTCTCTAATTAGGGCTACTTGAAGAGGAACAAACCATAGAGAAAAAAGTGAGAACTACTTTATTTTGTCAAGTTTCAAATAGCTACTACAAACCATGTTGGATTTAGAGTTCCAAATTCATCTATCTATGTAGGAGACAACAGATTGAAACCTAAAAATACAAACTCCTACTGTAATAGAACGCTTCAACATAGAAGAACAAATTTTGGTGAGCCAAGAGGGATTTCTGTACTGATCATTACCACCAAGTATTATGAAGATTATGTGAAAAAATGTTTGCTGGTATTTCGGAAAGTCATAATTCTTGGAAGTTTGGCAACCCCTTTCAATGAAAGTGCTTTTCCACAGTCTCTGTTTAGGGCTACTTGAAGGGGAAACAAACCATAGAGACAAAACTTAGTACTACTTTATCTTGTAAAGTTTCAAAGAGCTACTACAAACCATGTTTAACTTAGAGTTCCAAATTTATCTATCTATATAGGAGACAACAGAGTGAAACATAAAATACAAACTGCTACTGTAAACGAACGCTTCAACCTAAAAACACAAAATTTGGTGAGCCAAGTGGTTTTGTGTACTGATCATTACCACAAAGTATCATGTAAATTGGGCAAAAAAAATATTTGCTGGTATTTTGGAAAACCGTAGATCTTTGACGCTTGCCAACCCCTTTCAATGTAAGTACTGTTTGCCAGTCTCTGATTAGGGCTACTTGATGAGGAAACAAACCATAGAGACAAAACTGAGAACTACTTTATTTTGTCAAGTTTCAAAGAGCTACTTTCAAACGATGTTTGATTTAGAGTTCCAAATTCATCTATCTATATAGGAGAGAACAGAGTGAAACATAAAAATACAAACTGCTACTGTAAAGGAACGCTTCAACCAAGAAAAACAAATTTTGGTGAGCCTACTGGGATTTGTGTACTGATCATTACCACCAAGTATCATCAAGATTGGGTGAAGAAATGTTTGCTGGTATTTCGGAAACTTATAATTTCTTGGAAGCTTGGCAACCCCTCTCATTGAAAGTTCTTTTCCTCAGTCTATTCTTAGGAATACTTCAAGAGGAAACAAACCATAGAGACAAAACAGAGAACTACTTTAATTTATCAAGTTTCAAAGAGCTACGTCAAACCACGATGGATTTAGAGTTCCAAAGTCATCTATCTATATAGGAGACAACAGACTGAAACCTAAAAATAAAAACTGCTACTGTAAGCGAACGCTTCAACCTAGAAGCACAAAACTTGGTGAGCCAAGTGGGATTTGTGCACTGATCATTCCCACCAAGTATCATCAAGATTTGCCAGTCTCTGATTAGGGCTATCTGAGGAGGAAACAAACCATAGATACAAAACTGAGAACTTCTTTATTTTGTCAAGTTTCAAAGAGCTACTACAAACCATCTTGGATTTAGAGTTCCAATTTCATCTATCTATTTAGGAGACAACATAGTGAAACCTAAAAATAAAAACTGCTACTGTAAATGAGCGCTTCAACCTAGAAGCACAAAATTTGGTGAGCCAAGTGGGATTTGTGTACTGATCATTCCCACCAAGTATCATCAAGATTCGCCAGTCTCTGATTAGGGCTATTTGAGGAGGAAACAAACCATAGATACAAAACTGAGAACTACTTTATTTTGTCAAGTTTCAAAGAGCTACTACAAACCATCTTGGATTTAGAGTTCCAAATTCATCAATCTATATAGGAGAGAACAGAGTGAAAAATAAAAATAAAAACTGCTACTGTAAACGAACGCTTCAACCTAGAAGCACAAAATTTGGTGAGCCAAGTGGGATTTGTGTACTGATTATTCCCACCAAGTATCATCAAGATTCGCCAGTCTCTGATTAGGGCTACTTGAAGAGGAAACAAACCACAGATACAAAACTGAGAACTACTTTATTTTGTCAAGTTTCAAAGAGCTACTACAAACCATCTTGGATTTAGAGTTCCAAATTCATCTATCTATATAGGAGAGAAGAGAGTGAAACCAAAAAATAAAAACTGCTACTGTAAATGTGTGCTTCAACTTAGAAGAACAACATTTGGTGAGCCAAGTGGGATTTGTGTACTGATCATTACCACCAATACCATCAAGACGGGGCGAAAAAATATTTGCTGGTATTACGGAAACTCGTAGATTTTTGGACACTTGCCAACCCCTTTCAATGAAAGTGCTTTTCGCCAGTCTCTGATTAGAGCTACATGAATAGTAAAAAACCATAGAGACAAAACTGAGAACTACTTTATTTTCTCAAGTTTCAAAAGCTACTACAAACCATGTTGGATTTAGAGTTCCAAATTCATCTATTTATATAGGAGAGAAGAGAGTGAAACCTAAAAATAAAAACTGGTATTCTAAACGAACGCTTCAACCTAGAAGAACAAAATTTAGTGTGCCAAGTTTTATTTGTGTACCTATCATTACCACCAAGTATCATCAAGATTGGGTGAAAAAATATTTACTGATATTTCAGAAACTCGTAATTTCTTGGAATCGTGGCAACCCCTTTCAATGAAAGTGCTTTTCCACAATCTCTGGTTAGGGCTACTTGAAGAGGAAAGAAACCATAGACACAAAACAGAGAACTGCTTTTTTTGTCAAGTTTCAAAGAGCTACTACAAACCATGTTGGATTTAGAGTTCCAAATTCATCTATTTATATAGGAGAGTAGAGAGTGAAACCTAAAAATAAAAACTGCTACTGTAAACGAACGCTTCAACCTAGAAGAAAAAAATTCGGTGAGCCAAGTGGGATTTGTGTACTGATCATTAGCACCAAGTATCATCAAGATTGGGTGAAAAAATATTTACTGATATTTCGGAAACTCGTAATTTCTTTTAAGCTTGGCAACCCCTTTCAATGAAAGTGCTTTTCTACAGTCTGTGCCTAGGGCTACTTGAAGAGGAAACAAACCTTAGAGACAAATCTGAGAACTACTTTATTATTCAAGTTTCAAAGAGCTACTACAAACCATGTTGGATATAGAGTTCCAAATTCATCGATCTGTATAGGAGAGAACAGAGTGAAATTTAAAATAAAAAATGCTACTGTAAATAGCGCTTCAACCTGGAAGAACAAAATTTGGTGAGCCACGTGGGAATTTTGTACTGATCATTACCACCAATTATCATCAAGATTGGGCTAAAAAATATTTGCTGGTATTTCGGAAACTCATAGATTCTTGGACGCTTGCAAACCCCTTTCAATGAAAGTGCTTTCCAACAGTCTCTGCTCAGGGCTAGTTTAAGAGAAAACAAACCACAGTTCCCCTTCTAATTTATAAAACAATGCAGGCGAAAGTAGAGGTCCTATCCTACTGTGCAGAAGTGGCTGCAATGTATGGTTCAGTCCTAAGGAGGCGCCTTCCCCAGACCTGACCCCATATCAGCCGACGCCTTTTTTCGTAGGGCGGGGGTGTGGACGTCAAACCCGCATGCAATAGGACATGCTTTCCTTGAGGTCCGTTGAAGGATCACTCAAGTGCAGTGCTTTGCCTCGCATCCTGCATCGTGATGAAGGTGGACGAAGGGGGACAGCTGAGGCTGTTCTGTGGCTGTACACAACGACAAGCAAGTTGACAGCACCCTGAAAAAAGGCACGGACTTTAAGGCGATAGAGAAGTATTAGTGTGGAAACCCACCTGCGTGCAATGGCAGCAAGACCGGCAGAGTGCAAGGGCTTTGCAACACTAAGAGAATAACGAGGAAAGACATGTCGATCTCAGTGCAATGTTATAACAACTTGGGGTGCAACGACCATGTCAAAGATTTACTGTTTAAGCTGCGCAAGCCAGACTTGAGGTGAATTGCCATTTTCTAAAGCGGCAAGAGCTTGGATGATCATAGCTTTATCGTGAGCATTGCGGGCCTTGAGGCGACAGAGAAACCACAAACAGAGAAACATACCGAAGCAACACATTGCACCAAAAATGCCTACCCCCACCCACTCTTTAAAAAAGGAAAAAGCAGAAGATATCCAATCGGTGAATTGACCCAAAGTCACGGGATCAACACGGGAGTTATTCAAGACAGCTATCTGGGTTAGTTGAGACTGGATCATGTCTTCCGCTTCCATGGACCAATTTCCAGCCAAATATTCGCCAATGATGCGGGAAGCATTCCTGGAATCATTAAATCTGACAGAGGTTATGCATAAATGTGCACGTTGGTCAACACAACCCAAAAGTACTAAGTCAGCCAATTCTTCTACCTGAGTTTGGAGTAAATCTATTCTTTGGTTGGCAGCTAAAATCCCTGACAAAATATGTTGATTAATTGTATTTTGGGATTCAAGTATGGTGGAAGTTTGTTGGACAACTTGATTAATGGTGGTAGCAGTTTGTACTTGATTGGCCATAGCCATTCCGGCCGTAACCGCTGCAGCAGCAGATACCGCCACGGCTGTCACTATAGCCGCTGTGATTCCAAAATCTCTGCGGACTCTAAGTAGCTCAACAATAGGGAATTTATCAGGATCCGCAGTGACCGGGATTGGGACAAAAGTTGGAATTTTCATAACCACTGCTACAGTCCAGGAACCATTCCAACACTCAGATAAGAGACAGGTAGTATGAGAACAATCCAGCATCCCCGATGAGGTGGCCTTAGCCAAAAGGAATAAGAAAGGGGATTGGACACAGACCATTGCAGGAGGCAATGTGGCATTATACAACAGAGAGTTGAATGAAACAGATGTAAGTCTATTACCTTGTTCACTTTCCCTAACAGTACCAGAAATATTAGCCAGCCAACTTTTGGCTCCTAGCAACTGAGCCAATGCAGAAATATCGGCTGAAGCCCCCTTTTCATTAGAAATCAGCCATTGAAACCAGGACCAACCTACTCCTGTAGAGGAGCTGGCACTATTGTTAAAGTTATAAACATACCTATTAAGAGAGGGGGAAAGGGAGAAACCTTTAGCAACTTGATGTTTCTCCCAAGAATGATCCTGACAAGGCGTAAATGTTGGGGGGAAACCAAGATTAGGGGAACAGTAAGGAGAGGTCTTAAAATGAGTGGCATTATAAATATTACTAGAAGAAGGAGGCACTGGGATTAGTACCTCGGAGATAATAGCCAAAGTAGTTATGTTGAGAGCAGAGCTGCTGTTTGCGGGGGTCCTTGAGCCTGATTGCTTCCCCGAAACTACCTTGTTCAATATATCACTGATAATGCTTCCTGAGACCTGATTGGACCGCAATGGGTCCTCCCAGTTAGTCAAATTTTTGGTCTTAAGGCTAATGCAATTAGCGTTTCTAAGGCTGAAGCAAAAAACTCCTGTGAGATTAACTTGAGATTGATTAAAAATTCTCTCCATGTCCCCTCTAGGAGAGGCACAGGGAGCGGACATCTCACATGAGGTAGAAAAAAGAGTGGGGAGGACATTAGAATTACCATGAACCGGCATCGGCATTGGCCAGGCCCGTGCCACTGCCCACCACCGCATTGGAGTCGCCTGTGCCATCGGCACCAGCACCAGAGCCAGAGCACTTAGCAGAATGAAGATCCTCATCACAGGATTGTTGTGGTATCTCTTGTTGCTGGTCAGCTGATGTCGAGACTCTTCTTGTCAAGCGTTCAGGGACCCACAACGGTTCCGTACGATCCTGGGGAAAAACACATACAGATCCTCGTGCCCATGTCAGCACGGGGTCAGGGCCGTTCCATTGGCCCGTAAGAACATCCTTCCACTTAACATAGCCAATCACAGAGGGCTGAGGGGACACATGTCTATCGGCCGCAGAGCGACCATGAATATCTAAATTCAAAAAATTAATGGTAAAGAGAGCTAAGGACAGGCGTTCTTTAGGAGTGTGTTCAGCTCCTATTCCCCCTTTTTGTTTTTGTAAAGTTTCCTTTAAGGTGCGATGAGCACGCTCAACAATGCCTTGTCCTTGAGGATTATAAGGCAAACCATGAGTAAGTTGCACTCCCATAGTAGAACAAAAAGCTGTAAATTGTCTGCCAGTATAAGCAGGTCCATTATCAGTCTTAAGGGATGCAGGTGCACCCCATGCTGCCCATGCCTCTAAACAGTGAGTAATGACATTACGTGCCTTTTCTCCCAATAAAGCAGAAGCATGGATAATTCCAGAGCACGTATCAATGGAAACATGCACATACTTAAGGTTACCAAAGTCAGGTATATGTGTCACATCCATTTGCCAAACAACCAATGGCTTTAATCCCCGTGGGTTTACTCCATAATTAGGGGGATGAAGAAATGTGACACAATGGGGACATTGCAATATTATCTGCTGAGCATCCGCTCTTGAAATGGAAAAACGCCTGCGCAACGTTAATGCATTAACATGGAAGTTTTGGTGAAACAACTTAGCCCCCTCTAAGGAGGAAGCCAAGCATATTAATTGACTTCTAGTGGCTAAGTCCGCACAGGCATTACCTTGGGATAACGGACCAGGAAGAGAGGTGTGAGCCCTGATATGCATTGGATAAAAAGAAGCAGTGCGGTTAGAGATAACCTGTTGAAGCTGAGTAAAGTAAACAGACACATTGTGGGCATCACTAATAGTTCCCACGGCCTCCAGGACTTTTAGTGCTTGTACCACATAGCTGGAGTCTGAAATAAGATTAAAAGGAAAAGAACACTGTTTAAAAACTTCAATAACAATTTGTAGTTCTACCCATTGTGGATTTCCAGGAGCAAATTGATGCTGGATAGGGGGAGAATCATTAATTACGTAGGCTCCCATTCCAGACTTGGAACCATCAGTAAAAATGTTAACAGCCCCCGGAATTGGACTGGATGAAGTTACCTTAGGGAAAATGATGGGATGTTCTTTAACAAAATGGAGTAATGGATGAGAAGGGTAGTGATTATCAATACTCCCTTGAAACGAGCAACACAGAATAGCCCAGTTGTCTAGAGTAGCACATAAAACATTAAATTGAGCTTTAGTGTAGGGTATGATAAGAGAAGAAGGTGATTGGCCGAAAAATTGAATGCTTTGTTGAATCCCTTTAAGTGCCAATGCTGCAACAGCATCAGGATAATATTCTAAGGATTTTCCTGGGGATACATGTGGGTGGATCCATAGTAAAGGCCCATCTTGCCACAGTACTCCAGTAGGCTGCCGCATAGTGGCAAGCACCCATAACTGGAAAGGTTTATCACTCTGGAGCCTGCATAGAGTGGCATGCTGTATAGCTTGTTCTACTTTTATAAGGGCCGCTCTAGCCTCAGTAGTGAGGCTACGAGGGGAAGCAAGATCTGGATCACCCCTAAGAGTAGCATACAAAGGCTGGAGCACAATATTAGGAATATGTAAATATCCTCTTATCCAATTAATATCTCCCAGCAATTTTTGAAAATCATTTAAAGTTCGGAGATCTTGAGTCCTGATGGTAATTTTTTGTGGTTTTAATTTGTCATACCCAATTGTCGCTCCCAAAAACCTGATAGAATCCCCCGTTTGAACCTTTTCAGGTGCGATGTGCAGTCCATGTTGAGCCAACAGCATCACGAGTTCTTTATAAGCCTCATAAACTGTCTGTTCTAATTTTGCGGCCAATAACACATCATCCATATAGTGAATGATCTTGGTGGAGGAATACTTATGTCTGAGAGGTGCGAGTGCCTTTCCCACATACATCTGGCACATCGTGGGACTGTTAGCCATCCCCTGTGGCAACACCACCCACTCAAACCTTTGATCTGGTTCCTCGTGATTACACGAGGGAAGGGTGAAAGCAAAACGTTGGGAATCTTTAGGATGCAAAGGAATGGAAAAGAAACAGTCTTTAATGTCAATAACAATTATATGCCAGCCTTGAGGAACAGAGGAGAGCAGAGGCAGCCCTCTTTGAATGGGCCCCATAAGCTGCATCTGAGCATTAACTGCTCGTAGATCATGCAGTAGGCGCCACTTCCCTGATTTTTTCTTAATGACAAATATGGGAGTATTCCATGGAGAAGTAGAAGGTTGGATGTGACCCAAATCAAGTTGTTATTTGACTAGATCATGGGCTGCTGCCAGTTTAACCGAGGGAAGAGGCCACTGAGGCACCCAAACAGGCTCCTCGGTGAGCCATGTTATGGGTTTTTGAGCCCCAGTGGCCCCTAGGAAAAACCCAGACCAAACCTGTTAAGCTTTTGATGACCTTGCACAGGATGCTTACGTCCCTGTAGGTGCCTTCCTAGTCCTAGACCTGGCTTATACCCCATATTTTGCATGATATGTTGAGACACTGGGGAATAGTCATTACTAAGAGTGAATCCCATGTCTTTCATCAGATCACGGCCCCATAAAGAAATAGGTAAATCAAGTGCATAAGGCTGAAAGGTACCATCGTGTCCTTCCGAGTCCTTCCAAGATAGATGTCTACAGCTGATTTGAGGGGCTTGGGCATATCCAAGTCCTCTTAAGGATTGATCAGAAGCCTGCAATGGCCATCCCCTAGACGAGTCCTTAAGGGCTATGATACTACGATCTGCTCCTGTGTCCAGCAATCCCACAATAGATTTACCTTCTATGCTTAATTCCAAAGTGGGGCGATTGCTCATATCCAGTGATAAATAGGCACAATTTCCTCCAGTGGTACCAATCTGATTTCCTGCCCGTGACCTTGAGTTAGCAGGGAAGTGATTATGCAAACTAGGCAAAATTAGCAATTGAGCAATCCGATCCCCTGGGGAGATAGACACAATGCCCCTTGGAGCTTCCACCATAACCTTTATTGCCCCTACAGTATCAGGGTTTACAACTCCGGGGAAAACATGAAGACCTTGTAGGATAGAGGATGCACGTCCAATTAACAAACCTACAGTGCCAGGGGGTAAAGGCCCTCTGAACTCAGTTTCCACCAATTGGACTCCCATCTTAGGTGTTAATATGAGTCTGGAGGTGGAACAGAGGTCCAATCCCGTGGCACCTGTAGTGGCTCTCCGCATCTCGTGGGATGGCGCAGAGAAGGCCATGTCTCGGGTTCGGGTGTGACATTCTCCATTGCCCCATATATTTGTGGGCCCTGGGGTCGGGGGCCCCTTTGGCCGTTTTTTGGCCCAGCTGAAATAGGCTGTCCATGGATGTCCCTCACTGATCTACACTCTCTTGCCCAATGCTTCCCCTTTTTGCATTTTGGACACAGCCCCGGTTGACGAGGGCCATTAGAAGGGCCACTGCGAGGAGGTCCAGTAAAATTGCCTTTTTTGGGACAGTCACGTTTGAAATGGCCGGATTGACCACAATGGAAGCATGTTCCGGCACCAGGACCGCCCCCTTTTGCAATCCGAAGGACAGCAGCTGCAAGACCTGCATTAGTTAAAGGTCCTCCGAGCTCTCTACACACTTTCATCCAAGCTTCCATGCCCTTGTTTTTATAAGGAGCGATTGCTGCTTTACATTCTTTGGTGCATTGCTCAAAAACAAGTTGTTTAATCAAGGGCATTGCTCTATCAGGGTCACCAAAGATTTTTCCTGCGGCATCCACCATCCTAGCAACAAAGTCCGAGAAAGGTTCTGTGGGGCCTTGCATGATTTTTGTTAAATTGCCAGACACTTCTCCTCTATTTGGGAGTGATTTCCATGCACGGATACAAATGTTATTGATCTGTTCATATACCTCAGGGGGGTATCCTGTTTGTTGATTAGCAAATCTGCCTTGTCCCAAAAGCATTTCCTTGTCCCAATGGGGGTGTCCCGCCGCATAGTTTTGGGCAGCCTGCTCTACAGCACCCTCTAGCACAAAGGCTCTCCAGTCCAAATATTTGCCTGGAGAAACACAAGCCCGAACAAGGCTAGCCCAATCAGAGGGAGTCATACAGTATCTAGACAGACTCTCCACCTGAGTTAATGTGAAGGCGGCATCCACCCCATAAGTACGCACAGACTCTGCCAGGGTCTTCACAATTTTGAAATCTAAGGGCTCATGGAATCTTCCCCTATTGTCATCCTGGAAAACTGGATAAGCAAGACCCATCTCAGCATTAACAGCCCTCCATGTTTGGGCATGGAAAACTCTCCTCGAAACACCCTCACCGTACGGCGGCGGGTCCGGAGGATCATTTTTCTTGAGCTCCTGTTTATTTTTGTTCCCTTCTCCCATAGTTAAACTCCCTAGCTGCCGAGACAGTCTCCCGAGCTCCTCCTGTTCATCCTCCTCCTCTTCTGACCCACTTTTGCATGGGAGTGTGCGCAGTGTACTGAGATCTGGATACAAGCGTTTCCTCCCCCGTTTCTCGCTCTGCACATTCCCCTCCTCCTGAAATATTTCACTCCGTGCCAGAGACAATCGCCTCCTCCCCTGTTTCTCGCTTCGCACACTGCCATCCTCCTGAAATACGTCACTGCCTGCCGGAGATAATTGTTTCCTCCCCTGTTTCTCGCTCCGCACACTCCCACCCTCCTGAAATACCTCACTGCCTGCCATTTCTGATCTTTCTTCATGTAATTGCTCTAAAACTTCTTGTCCTTTAGTAAGTGCTTCCTGACATCTGCTATCTGCGAGGCAACTACGGATCATCTTCCAAAGGGGTATCACCCCACCCTCTAATATGCCCTGCTCAGAAGCAAAGTCAAGGTCTGTGCCTAACTTATCCCAGCTAGGCAGTGTAAGACTGCCAGAAAATGCAAACCACGGTGCAATAACATCTGTCTTCTGTAAAAATCTCTGTAAAGTACTATGTTTCACTTTTAGGCCCTTGGAACGTAACAGGTTATCTAGGGCCAGGAGAAGCGGACTTGAAGATATGGCACCCATGACACAACAAAAGACACACAACAAACAAGAGTGAAAGTAAGAGCAAAAGTACACAGTGCAGCTGCAATAAGATTTAATGCTCTCTCTGGCTTTACAGAGGAGCTGCCGCCTTGACAGCGGGTCCTAATTACCTACGACTAATCTCCGCTTTAATCGCGGGTCCCAATTAACCTGGGACTAATCTCCGCTTTAATCGCGGGTCCCACCTTACCTGGGACTAATTGGTGCACCACCCCTGACTGCTGAAAGTTCTGGTTCCCGGGTCTCGGCACCACTTGTCGCGACCCCTTGACCACAAGGAAGACGCAACTCAGGAATCTTCTTTCAGCAGTTTATTCAGGCCTTGATTTAAGTATCTTTTAGTGACTCCCTTTCTTCCTCCGAGGGCCCAAGCACAGCCTAATAAAGCCTCCCACGTACCAATCTTAAGCCGCCGCGTGGATCTTTCTTATAGGGTGGCAAGAGATAGCGTGCCAACTCTCCACAAAGGAATTTGCTTATCACAGGCCACAGTGGAAGCCGGCGCCATCTTCTAATGGCGGCCACAATTTACAACAATGGCTTACCACACCAACCCCTTTCAATGAAAGTGCTTTTCCAAAGTCTCTGATTAGGTCTACTTGAAGAGGAAAAAAACCATAGAGGCAAAACTCAGAACTACTTTATTTTGTCAAGTTTCATAGAGCTACTACAAACCATGTTGGATTTAGAGTCCAAATACATCTATCTATATAGGAGAGAACGAGGGAATCCTAAACATAAAATCTGCTACTGTAAACAAACGCTTCATCCTAGAAGCCCAAAATTTGGTGAGCCAAGTGGGATTTATTTACTAATCATTACCACCAAGTATCATCAAGAATGGGTGAAAAAATATTTGCTGGTATTTCGGAAACTCGTATTTTCTTGGAAGCTTGGCAACCACTTTCAATGAAAGTGCTTTTCCACAGTCTCTGCTTAGGGCTACTTCAAGAGGAAACAAACCATAGAGACAAAACTGAGAACTACTTTATTTTAAAAAATTTCAAAGAGCTACGAAAAACCATGTTGGATTTAGAGTTCCAAATTCATATATCTCTATAGGAGAGAACAGAGTGAAACCTAAAAAGAAAAACTGCTACTGTAAACGAACGCTTCAAGCTACAAGAAGAAAATTTGGTTAGCCAAGTGGGATTTGTGCACTGATCATTACCACCAAGTATCATCAAGATTGGGTGAAAAAATATTTGCTCATATTTCGGAAACTCTTGGATTCTTGGACGCTTACCAAACCCTTTCAATGAAAGTGCTTTCCACAGTCTCTGCTGAAAGCTACTTGAAGAGGAAACAAACCATAGAGACAAAACTGAGAACTGAATTTTTTGTCAAATTTCATAGAGCTACTACAAACCATGTTAAACTTAGAGTTCCAAATTCATCTATCTATATAGGAGAGAACAGAGGGAAACCTAAAAATATAAACTGCTACTGTAAACGAACGCTGCAACCTAGAAGCACAAAATTTGGTGAGCCAAGTGGGATTTGTGTACTGATCATTACCACCAAGTATCATCTAGATTGGGCGAAAAAATATTTGCTGGTATTTTGGAAACTCGTAGATCTTGGACGCTTGCCAACCCTTTCAATGTAAGTGCTGTTCGCCAGTTTCTGATTAGGGCTACTTGAAGAGGAAACAAACCATAGAGACAAAACTGAGAACTACTTTCTTTTGTCAAGTTTCAAAGAGCTACTACAAAGCATGTTGGATTTATAGATCCAAATTCATCTATCTATATAGGAGAGAACAGAGTGAAACATAAAAATACAAACTGCTACTATAAACGAACGCTTCAAACTAGAACAACAAATTTTGGTGAGCCTAGTGGGATTGGTGTACTGATCATTTCCACCAAGTATCATCAAGATTGGATGAAAAAATATTTGCTGGTATTTCGAAAACTCGTAAATTCTTGGAAGCTTGACAACCCGTTTCAATGAAAGTGCTTTTCCACCGTCTCTGCTTAGGGCTACTTGAAGAGGAAACAAACCATAGAGACAAAACTGAGTACTGCTTTATCTTTTCAAGTTTCAAGGAGCTACTACAAACCATGTTGGATTTAGAGTTCCAAATTTATATGACTATATAGGAGAGAACAGAGTGAAACCTAAAAAGAAAATCTGGTACTGTAAACGAACGCTTCAACCTACAAGAACAAAATTTGGTGATCCAAGTGGGACTTGTGTACTGATCATTACCAACGAGTATCATCAAGATAGGGTGAAAAAATATTTGCTGGTATTTTGGAAATTCGTAATTTCTAGGAAGCTTGGCAACCCATTTCAATGAAAGTACTGTTCCACAGTCTCTAATTAGGGCTACTTGAAGAGGAACAAACCATAGAGAAAAAAGTGAGAACTACTTTATTTTGTCAAGTTTCAAATAGCTACTACAAACCATGTTGGATTTAGAGTTCCAAATTCATCTATCTATGTAGGAGACAACAGATTGAAACCTAAAAATACAAACTCCTACTGTAATAGAACGCTTCAACATAGAAGAACAAATTTTGGTGAGCCAAGAGGGATTTCTGTACTGATCATTACCACCAAGTATTATGAAGATTATGTGAAAAAATGTTTGCTGGTATTTCGGAAAGTCATAATTCTTGGAAGTTTGGCAACCCCTTTCAATGAAAGTGCTTTTCCACAGTCTCTGTTTAGGGCTACTTGAAGGGGAAACAAACCATAGAGACAAAACTTAGTACTACTTTATCTTGTAAAGTTTCAAAGAGCTACTACAAACCATGTTTAACTTAGAGTTCCAAATTTATCTATCTATATAGGAGACAACAGAGTGAAACATAAAAATACAAACTGCTACTGTAAACGAACGCTTCAACCTAAAAACACAAAATTTGGTGAGCCAAGTGGTTTTGTGTACTGATCATTACCACAAAGTATCATGTAAATTGGGCAAAAAAATATTTGCTGGTATTTTGGAAAACCGTAGATCTTTGACGCTTGCCAACCCCTTTCAATGTAAGTACTGTTTGCCAGTCTCTGATTAGGGCTACTTGATGAGGAAACAAACCATAGAGACAAAACTGAGAACTACTTTATTTTGTCAAGTTTCAAAGAGCTACTTTCAAACGATGTTTGATTTAGAGTTCCAAATTCATCTATCTATATAGGAGAGAACAGAGTGAAACATAAAAATACAAACTGCTACTGTAAAGGAACGCTTCAACCAAGAAAAACAAATTTTGGTGAGCCTAGTGGGATTTGTGTACTGATCATTACCACCAAGTATCATCAAGATTGGGTGAAGAAATGTTTGCTGGTATTTCGGAAACTTATAATTTCTTGGAAGCTTGGCAACCCCTCTCATTGAAAGTTCTTTTCCTCAATCTATTCATAGGAATACTTCAAGAGGAAACAAACCATAGAGACAAAACAGAGAACTGCTTTAATTTATCAAGTTTCAAAGAGCTACGTCAAACCACAATGGATTTAGAGTTCCAAATTCATCTATCTATATAGGAGACAACAGACTGAAACCTAAAAATAAAAACTGCTACTGTAAACGAACGCTTCAACCTAGAAGCACAAAACTTGGTGAGCCAAGTGGGATTTGTGCACTGATCATTCCCACCAAGTATCATCAAGATTCGCCAGTCTCTGATTAGGGCTATTTGAGGAGGAAACAAACCATAAATACAAAACTGAGAACTACTTTATTTTGTCAAGTTTCAAAGAGGTACTACAAACCATCTTGGATTTAGAGTTCCAAATTCATCAATCTATATAGGAGAGAACAGAGTGAAAAATAAAAATAAAAACTGCTACTTTAAACGAACGTTTCAACCTAGAAGCACAAAATTTGGTGAGCCAAGTGGGATTTGTGTACTGATTATTCCCACCAAGTATCATCAAGATTCGCCAGTCTCTGATTAGGGCTACTTGAAGAGGAAACAAACCATAGATACAAAACTGAGAACTTCTTTATTTTGTCAAGTTTCAAAGAGCTACTACAAACCATGTTGGATTTAGAGTTCCAAATTCATCTATCTATATAGGAGAGAAGAAAGTGAAACCTCAAAATAAAAACTGCAACTGTAAACGAACGCTTCAACTTAGAAGAACAAAATTTTTTGAGCCAAGTGGGATTTGTGTACTGATCACTACCATCAAGTATCATCACGATTGGGTGAAAAAATATTTGTTCGTATTTCGGAAACTCATAATTTCTTGGAAGCTTGGGAACCCCTTTCAATGAAAGTGCTTTTCTACAGACTTTGCTTAGGGCTACTTGAAGAAGATAGAATCCATAGAGAAAAAACTGAGAACTACGTTATTCTGTCAAGTTTCAAAGAGCTACTTCAAACCATGTTTGATTTGGGGTTCCAAATTTATCTATCTATATAGGAGAGAACAGAGGGTAACCTAAAAATATAAACTGCTACTGTTAACGAACGATTCATCATAGAAGCACAAAATTTGATGAGCCAAGTGGGATTTGTGTATTGATCATTACCACCAAGTATCATCAAGATTAGGTGAAAAGATATTTGCTGGTATTTCGGAAACTCGTAATTTCTTGGAATATTGGCAACCCCTTTCAATGAAAGTGCTTTTCGCCAGTCTTGGCTTAGGGCTACTTGAAGAGGAAACAAACCATAAAGACAAAACTGAGAACTACTTTATTTTGTCAATTTTCATAGAGCTACTACAAACCATGTTGGATTTAGAGTTCCAAATTCATCTATCTATATAGGAGAGAAGAAAGTGAAAACTAAAAATAAAAACTGCTACTGTAAACGAACGCTTCAACCTAGAAGAAAAAAATTTGGTGAGCCAAGTGGGATTTGTATAATGATCATTACCACCAAATATCATCAAGATTGGGCGAAAAAATGTTTGCTGGTGTTTCGGAAACTCGTAGATTCTTGGATGCTTTCCAACCCCTTTCAATGAAAGTGCTTTTCGCCAGTCTCTGCATAGGGCTACTTGAAGAGGAAACAAACCATAGAGACAAAACTGAGAACTACTTTATTTTTTCAAGTTTCAAAGAGCTACTGCAAACCATGTTTAATTTAGAGTTCCAAATTTATCTATTTATATAGGAGAGAAGAGAGTGAAACCTAAAAAACAAACTGCTACTGTAAACGAACGCTTCAACCTAGGAGAACAAAATTGGTGAGCCAAGTGGGATTTGTGTACTGATCATTACCACCAAGTATCCTCAAGATTGGGTGAAAAAATAATTGCTGGTATTTCGGAAACTCGTAATTTGTTTGAAGCTTGGCAACGCCTTTCAATGAAAGTGCTTTACCACAGTCTCTGCATAGGGCTACTTGAAGAGCAAGCAAACCATAGAGACAAAACTGGGAAGTACTTTATTTTTTCAAGTTTCAAAGAGGTACTACAAACCATGTTGGATTTAGAATTCCAAATTTATCTATCTATATAGAAGAGAAGATAGTGAAACGTAAAATAAAAACTGCTGCTGTTAACGATTGCTTCAACCTAGAAGAACAAAATTTGGTGAGCCAAGTGGGATTTGTGTACTGATTATTACCACCAAGAATCATGAATTTTGGGCGAAAAAATATTTGCTGGTATTTCGGAAACTCTTACATTCTTGGACGCTTGCCAACCCCTTTCAATGAAAGGGCTTTTCGCCAGTCTCTGATTAGGGCTACTTGAAGAGGAAACAAACCATAGAGACAAAACTGAGAACTACTTTATATTGTCAAGTTTCAAAGAGATACTACAAACCATGTTGGATTTAGAGTTCCAAATTAATCAATCTATATAGGAGAGAACAGAGTGAAACCTCAAAATAAAAATTGCTACTGTAAACGAACGCTTCAACCTAGAAGAACAAAATTTGGTGAGCCATGTGGGATTTGTGTACTGATCATTACCACCAAGTATAATCAAGCTTGGGTGAAAAAATATTTGCTGGAATCTCGGAAACTCGTAGATTCTAGGACACTTCCAACCCCTTTCAATGAAAGTGCTTTTCTCCAGTCTCTGATTAGGGCTAATTGACGAGGAAACAAACTATAGAGACAAAACTGAGAATTATTTATTTTGTCAAGTTTCAAAGGGCTACTACAAACCATGTTGGATTTAGAGTTCCAAATTCATCTATCCATATTGGAGAGAAGAGAGTGAATCCTAAAAATAAAAACTGCTACTGTAAACGAATGCTTCAAACTAAAAGAAAAAAATTTGGTGAGCCAAGTGGGATTTGTGTACTGATTATTACCACCAACTATCATCAAGATGGGGAGAAAAAATATTTGCTGGTATTTCGGGAAACTCGTAGATTCTTGGACGCTTGTCAACCCCTTTCAATGAAAGTGCTTTTCGCCAGTCTCCGATTTGGGCTACGTGAAGAGTAAACAAACCATAGAGACAAAACTGAGAACTACTTTATTTTGTCATTTTTCAAAGAGCTACTACAAACCATGTTGGATTTAGAGTTCCAAATTCATCTATCTATATAGGAGGGAACAGAGTGAAACCTCAAAATAAAAACTGCTAAGGTAAACGAACGCTTCAACCTAGAAGAACAAAATTTTTGAGCCAAGTGGGATTTGATTACTGATCACTACCATCAAGTATCATCACGATTGGGTGAAAAAATATTTGTTCGTAATTCGGAAACTCATAATTTCTTGGAAGCTTGGCAACCCCTTTCAATGAAAGTGCTTTTCTACAGTCTTTGCTTAGGGCTACTTGAAGAAGATAGAATCCATAGAGAAAAAACTGAGAACTACTTTATTTTGTCAAGTTTCAAAGAGCTACTACAAACCATGTTTGATTTGGAGTTCCAAATTCATCTATCTATATAGGAGAGAACAGAGGGAAACCTAAAAATATAAACTGCTACTGTAAACGAACGCTTCAATATAGAAGCACAAAATTTGATGAGCCAAGTACGATTTGTGTACTGATCATTACCACCAAGTATCATCAAGATTAGGTGAAAAAATATTTGCTGGTATTTCGGAAACTCGTAATTTCTTGGAATATTGGCAACCCCTTTCAATGAAAGTGCTTTTCGCCAGTCTCTGCATACAGCTACTTGAAGCTGAAACAAACCATAGAGACAAAACTGAGAAATACTTCATTTTTTCAAGTTTCAAAGAGCTACTACAAACCATGTTTGATTTAGAGTTCCAAATTTATCTATTTATATAGGAGAGAAGAGAGTGAAACCTAAAAATCAAACTGCTACTGTAAACGAACGCTTCAACCTAGGAGAACAAAATTGGTGAGCCAAGTGGGATTTGTGTACTGATCATTACCACCAAGTATCCTCAAATTGGGTGAAAAAATAATTGCTGGTATTTCGGAAACTCGTAATTTGTTTGAAGCTTGGCAACGCCTTTCAATGAAAGTGCTTTACCACAGTCTCTGCATAGGGCTACTTGAAGAGGAAGCAAACCATAGAGACAAAACTGGGAAGTACTTTATTTTTTCAAGTTTCAAAGAGGTACTACAAACCATGTTGGATTTAGAGTACCAAATTTATCTATCTATATAGGAGAGAAGATAGTGAAACGTAAAATAAAAACTGCTGCTGTTAACGAATGCTTCAAACTAGAAGAACAAAATTTGGTGAGCCAAGTGGGATTTGTGTACTGATTTTTACCACCAAGAATCATGAAGATTGGGCGAAAAAATATTTGCTGGTATTTCGGAAACTCTTACATTCTTGGACGCTTGCCAACCCCTTTCAATGAAAGGGCTTTTCGCCAGTATCTGATTAGGGCTACTTGAAGAGGAAAAAAACCATAGAGACAAAACTGAGAACTACTTTATTTTGTCAAGTTACAAAGAGCTACTACAATACATGTTGGATTTAGAGTTCCAAATTCATCAATCTATATAGGAGAGAACAGCGTGAAACCTAAAAATAAAAACGGCTACTGTAAATGAACGCTTCAACCTTGAAGCACATTTCTTTTTGGGCTAAGTGGGAATTGTGTGCCGACCATTACCACCAAGTATCATCAAGATTCGGTGAAAAAAATATTTGCTGGTATTTCGGAAACTCATAATTGCTCGGATGCTTGCCACCCCTATTCAATGAAAGTGCTTTTCACCAGTCTCTGCTTAGGGCTACTTGAAGAGGAAATAAACCATAGAGACAAAACTGAGAACTAGTTTATTTTGCCAAGTTTCAAAGAGCTACTAAAAACCATGTTGGATTTAGAGTTTCAAAATCATCTATATATATAGGAGAGAAGTGAGTGAAACCTAAAATTAAAAACTGCTACTGTAAACGAACGCTTCAACCTAGAAGAACAAAATTTGGTGAGCCAAGTGGGATTTCTGTACTGATCACTAACATCAAGTATCATCATGTATGGGTGAAAAAATATTTGATGGTATTTTGGAAACTCGTTATTTCTTGGAAGTTTGGCAACCCCTTTCAGTGAAAGTGCTTTTCCACAGTCTATGCATAGGGTACTTGATGGGAATAAACCACAGACAGAAAACTGAGAACTACTTTATTTTGTCAAGTATCAAAGAGCTACTACAAACCATGTTGGATTTAGAGTTCCAAATTCATCAATCTATATAGGAGACAACAGTGTGAAACCTAAAAATAAAAACTGCTTACTGTAAAGGAATGCTTCAACCTAGAAAAACAAAAATTGGTGAGCCAAGTTGGATTTGTGTACTTGTCATTACCAACATGTATCATCAAGATTGGGTTAAAAAATATTGCTCGGATTTCGGAAAATTGAAATTTCTTGGAAGCATGGCAACCCTTTCAATGAAAGTGCTTTTCCACAGTCTGTGCCTAGGGCTACTTGAAGAGGAAACAAATCATAGAGACAAAACTGTGAACTACATTATTTCGTCAAGTTCTAAAGAGCTACTAAAAAAAATGTTGGATTTAGAGTTCCAAATTTATCTATCTATATAGGAGATAGCAGAGTGTAACTTAAAAATAAAAACTGCTACTAAAAACGAACGCTTCAACCTAGAAGAACAAAATTTGGTGAGCCAAGTGGGATTTATGTACTGATCACTACCAACAAGTATCATCAAGATTAAGTGAAAAAAAAAATGGCTGGTATTTCGTAAACTCGTAATTACTTGGAAGCTTGGCAACCCCTTTCAATGAAAGCGCTTTTCCACAGTCTCTGCATAGGGCTACTTGAAGAAGAAACAAAGCATAGAGACAAAAGTGAGAACTCCTTTATTTTGTCAAGTTTCAAAGAGCTACTACAAACCATGTTGGATTTAGAGTTCCAAATTCTTCTATCTGTATAGGAGAGAACAGAGTGAAACCTAAAAATAAAAACTGCTACTGTAAATAACGCTTCAAACTAGAAGAACAAAATTTGTTGAGCCAAGTGGGATTTGTGTACTGATCACGACCATCATGTATCATCTAGATTGGGTGAAAAAATATTTGCTGGTATTTCGGAAACTCATAATTTCTTGGAAGCTTGGCCACCCCTTTCAATGCAAGTGCTTTTCCGAAGTCTGTGCCTATGGCTACTTGAAGAGGAAACAAACCATACAGAAAAACTGTGAACTACTTTATTTTGTCAAGTTTCAAAGAGCTACTACAAACCATGTTGGATTTAGAGTTCCAAATTCATGAATCTATATAGGAGAGAACTGCGGGAAAACTAAAAATAAAAACTGCTAGTGTAAAAGAACGCTTCAACCTAGAAGAACAAAATTTGGTAAGTTAAGTTGGATTTGTATACTGATCATTACCACCAAGTATCATCAATATTGGGCGAAAAAATATTTGCTGGTATTTGGGAAACTTGTAGATTATTGGGCCCTTGCAAACCCCTTTCAATGTAAGTGCTTTTCGCCTGTCTCTGATTAGGGCTACTTGAAGAGGAAACAAACCATAGAGACAAAACTGAGAACTACTTTATTTTGTCAAGTTTCAAAAAGCTACTACAAACCATGTTGATTTTAGAGTTGCAAATTCATCTATCTATATAGGAGAGAACAGAGTGAAGCCTAAAAATAAAAAGTGCTACTGTAAACGAACGATTAAAACTAGAAGAACAAAATATGGTGAGCCAAGAGGGATTTGTGTACTGTTCATTACCAGCAAGTATGAGGAAGATTGGGTGAAAGAATATTTGCTGGCATTTCGGAAACTCGTAATTTCTTAGAGCTTGGCAACAACTTTCAATGAATGTGCTTTTCACAGTCTTTGCCTAGGGATACTTGAAGAGGAAACAAACCATAGAGACAAAACTGAGAACTACTATATTTTTTCGAGTTTCAAAGAGATACTACAAACCATGTTGGATTTAGAGTTCCAAATTCATCAATCAATATAGGAGACATCAGTGTGAAGCGTAAAAATAAAAACTGCTTACTGTAAATGAACGCTTCAACCTAGAAGAACAAAATTTGGTGAGCCTAGTTGGATTTGTGTACTTGTCATTACCAAGAAGTATCATCAAGATTGGGTGAAAAAATATTGCTGGTATTTCGGAAAATTGAAATTTCTTGGAAGCATGGCACCCCCTTTCAATGAAAGTGCTTTTCCACAGTCTGTGCCTAGGGCTACTTGAAGAGGAAACAAACAATAGAGACAAAACTGTGAACTACATTATTTTGTCAAGTTATAAAGAGCTACTACAAATCATATTGTATTTAGAGTTCCAAATTTATCTATCTATATAGGAGACAGCAGAGTGTAACTTAAAAATAAAAACTGCCACTATAAACGAACGCTTCAACCTAGAAAAACAAAATTTGGTGAGCCAAGTGGGATTTTTGTACTGATCATTACCATCAAGTATCATCAAGATTAGGTGAAAAAATATTTTCTGATATATCAGAAACTCGTAATTTCTTGGAAGCTTGGCCTCCCCTTTCAATGAAAGTTCTTTTCCACAGTCTCTGCTTAGGGCTACTTGAAGAGAAAACAAACCATAGAGACCAAACTGAGAACTACTTTATTTTGTCAAGTTTCAAAGACCTACTACAAACCCTGTTGGATTTAGAGTTCCAAATTCATCTATCTATATAGGAGACAACAGATTGAAACCTAAAAAATATAAACTTCTACTGGAAACGAACGCTTCAACCTAGAAGAACAAAATTTGGTGAGCCAAGTGAGATTTGTGTACTGATCACTACCATCAAGTATCATCAAGATTAAGTGAAAACAGATTTGCTGGTATTTGGGAAACTCGTAATTTCTTGGACCCTTGCCAACCGCTTTCATTGAAAGTGCTTTTCGCCAGTCTCTGATTAGGGCTACTTGAAGAGGAAACAAACCATAGAGACATAACTGAGAACTACTTTATTTTGTTCAAGTTTCAAAAAGCTACTACAAACCATATTGGATTTAGAGTTCCAAATTCATCTATGTATATTGGAGACAACATAGTGAAACCTTATAATATAAACTGCTACTGTGAACGAACGCTTCAACCTAGAAGAACAAGATTTGGTGAACAAAGTGGGATTTGTGTACTGATCATTACCACCAAGTATCATCAATATTGGACAAAAAATATTTTCTGGTATTTCGGAAACTCGTAGATTCTTGGACGCTTGCCAACCCCTTTCAATGAAATTGCTTTGCGCTAGTCTCTGAATAGGACTACTTGAAGAGTAAACAAACCATAGAGACAAAAATGAGAACTACTTTATTTTGACAAGTTTCAAAGAGCTACTTCAAATTATGTTGGATTTAGAGTTCCAAATTCATCTATCTAAATAAAAGAGAGCAGAGTGAAACCTAAAACTACAAACTGCTACTGTGAAAAAACGCTTCAAACTAGAATAACAAAATATGGTGAGCCAAGTGGTATTTGTGTACTGTTCATTACCAGCAAGTGTGATGAAGATTGGGTGAAAGAATATTTGCTGGCATTTCGGAAACTCGTAATTCCTTAGAGCTTGGCAACAACTTTCAATGAATGTGCTTTTCACAGTCTGTGCCTAGGGATACTTGAAGAGGAAACAAACCATAGAGACAAAACTGAGAACTACTATATTTTTTCGAGTTTCAAAGAGATACTACAAACCATGTTGGATTTAGAGTTCCAAATTCATCTATCTATATAGGAGAGAAGAGAGTGAAACTTAAAATAAAAACTGCTACATCAAAAGCGCTTCAAACTAGAAGAACAAAATTCGGTGAGCCAAGTGGGATTTGTATACTGATTATTACCACCAAGTATCATCAAGATTGGGTGAAAGAATATTTGCTGGTATTTCGGAAACTCATAATTTCTTGGAAGCTTGGCAACCCCTTTCAATGAAAGTGCTTTTCGTCAGTCTCTGATTAGGGCTACTTGAAGAGGAAACAAACCATAGAGACAAAACTGAGAACCACTTTATTTTTCCTAGTTTCAAAAGCTACTACAAACCATGTTGGATTTAGAGTTCCACATTTATCTATATATATAGGAGACAACAGGCTGAAACCTTAAAATATAAATTGCTACTGTGAACGAACGCTTCAACCTAGAAGAACAAAATTTGGTGAGCCAAGTGGCATTTGTGTACTGATCATTACCACCAAGTATCATCAAGATTGGACATAAAATATTTGCTGGTATTTCGGAAAATTCGTAGATTCTTGGACGCTTGCCAACCCCTTTCAATGAAAGTGCATTTTGCTAGTCTCTGATTAGGGCTACTTGAAGAGGAAACAAACCATTGACACAAAACTGAGAACTACTTTATTTTGTCAAGGTTCAAAGAGCTACTACAAATCATGTTGGATTTAGAGTTCCAAATTCAACTATCTATATAAAAGAGAGAAGAGTGAAACCTAAAAATAAAAACTGCTAATGTAAACGAACGCTTCAATCTAGAAGAACAAAATTTGGTGAGCCAAGTGGGATTTGTGTACTGATCATTACCATCAAGTATCATCAAGGTGGGTGAAAAAATATTTGCTGGTATTTCGGAAACCCGTAATTTTTTGGAAGCTTGGAAACCCCTTTCAATGAAAGTGCTTTTCCACAGTCTCTGCATAGGGCTATTAAAAGAGGAAGCAAACCATAGAGATAAAACTGAGAACTACTTTATTTTGTCAAGTTTCAAAGAGCTACTACAAACCATGTTGGATTTAGAGTTCCAAATTCATCTATCTTATAGGAGAGAACAGAGTGAAACCTAAAAATAAAAACTGCTACTGTAAACGAACGCTTCAACCTAGGATAACAAAATGTAGTGAGCCAAGGGAGATTCGTATACTGATCATTACAACCAAGTATCATCAAGATTGGGCGAAAAAATATTTGTTGGTATTTCGGAAACTCGTAGATTCTTTGACCCTTGCCAAACACTTTCAATGAAAGTGCATTTCTACAGTCTCTGATTAGGGCTTCTTGAAGAGGAAACAAACCATAGAGACAAAACTGAGAACTACTTTATTTTGTCAAGTTTCAAAGAGATACTACAAACCATGTTGATTTTAGAGTATCAAATTCATCTATCAATATAAGAGAGAACAGAATGAAACCGAAAAATAAAAACTGCTACTGTAAATAACGCTTCCACCTAGAAGAACAAAATTTGGGGATACTAGTGGGATTCTTGTACTGATCATTACCATCAAGTATCATCAAGATTGGGTGAAAAAATATTTGTTGGTATTTCGGAAACTCGTAATTTCTTGGAAGCTTGGTAACCCCTTTCAATGAAAGTGCTTTTCCACAGTCTCTGCTTAGGGCTACTTGAAGAGAAAACAAACCATAGAGACAAAACTGAGAATAACTTTATTTTGTCAAGTTTCCAAGCGATTACAAACAATGTTGGATTTGGAGTTCCAAATTCATTTATCTATATAGAAGAGAACAGAGTGAAACCTAAAAATAAAAACTGTTACTGTAAATAAGGCTTCAACATTGAAGAACAAAATTTGGTGAACCAAGTGGGATTTGTGTGCTGATCATTTCGACCATGTATCATCAAGATTGGGTGAAAAAATATTTGCTGGTATTTCGGAAACTCGTAATTTCTTGGAAGCTTGGCAACCCCTTTCAAAGAAAGTGCTTTTCCACAGTCTCTGCATAGGGCTACTTGAAGAGGAAACAAACCATAGAGAGAAAACTGAGAACAACTTTATTTTGTCAAGTTTCAAAGAGATACTACAAACCATGTTGAATTTAGAGTTACAAATTCATCTATCTATATAGGAGAGAACAGAGTGAAACCTAAAAATAAAAACTGCTACTGTAAACGAACGCTTCAATCTAGAAGAACAAAAATTGGTGAGCCAAGTGGGATTTGTGTACTGATCACAACCATCAGGTATCATCAAGATTGAGTGAAAAAAATATTGGCTGGTATTTCGTAAACTCGTAATTTCTTGGAAGCTTGGCAACCCCTTTCAATAAAGTGCTTATCCACAGTCTCTACATAGGGCTACTTGAAGAGGAAACAAACCATAGAGACAAAACTGAGAACTCCTTTATTTTGTCAAGTTTCAAAGAGCTACTACAAACCAGGTTGGATTTAGAGTTCTAAATTCATCTATCTGTATAGGAGAGAACAGAGTGAAACCTAAAAATAAAAACTGCTACTGTAAATAAGCTTCAACCTAGAAGAAAAATTGTGGTGAGCCAAGTGGGATTTGTGTAGAGATCATTAAAACCAAGTATCATCTATTGGGTGAAAAATATTTGCTGGTATTTCGGAAACTCGTAATTTCATGGAATCTTGGCAACCCCTATCAATGAAAGTGCTTTACCACAGTCTGTGCCTAGGGCTACTTGAAGAGGAAACCAACCTTAGAGACAAAACCGAGAACTACTTTATTTTTCAAGTATCAAAGAGCTACCACAAACCATGTTGGAATTAGAGTTCCAAATTCATTGATCTGTATATTAGAGAACAGAGTGAAACGTAAAAATAAAGAATGCTACTGTAAATACCGCTTCAACCTAGAAGAACAAAATTTGGTGAGCCAAGTGGGATTTGTGTACTGATCATTACCACCATGTATCATCAAGATTGGGTGACAAAATATTTGCTGGTATTTCGGAAACGCGTAATTTCTTGGAAGCTTGGTAACCCCTTTCAATGAAAGTGCTTTTCCACAGTCTCTGCTTAGGGCTACTTGAAGAGAAAACAAGCCATAGAGACAAAAGTGAGAATAAATTTATTTTGTCAAGTTTCAAAGAGCTACTACAAACCATGTTGGATTTGGAGTTCCAAATATTCATCTATCTATATAGAAGAGAACAGAGTGAAACCTAAAAATAAAAACTGCAACTGTGAACGAACGCTTCAACATAGAAGAACAAAATTTGATGAGCCAAGTGGGATTTGTGTACTGATCATTTCGACCATGTATCATCAAGATTGGGTGAAAAAATTTTGCTGTTTTCGGAAACTCGTAATTTCTTGGAAGCTTGCCAACCCCTAACAAAGAAAGTGGTTTACCACAGTCTGTGCCTAGGGCTACTTGAAGAGGAAACAAACCTTAGAGACAAAACTGAGAACTACCTTATTTTTCAAGTTTCAAAGAGCTACCACAAACCATGTTGGAATTAGAGTTCCATATTCATTGATCTGTATATTAGAGAACAGAGTGAAACCTAAATGTAACATCAAGTATCATCAAGTTTCGGTGAAAAAATATTTGCTGGTATTTCGGAAACTCGTAATTTCTTGGAAGTTTGGCAACCCCTTTCAATGAAAATGCTTTTCCACAATCTGTGACTAGGGCTACTTGAAGAGGAAACAAACATTAGAGACAAAAATGAGAACTACTATATTTTGTCAAGTTTCAAAGAGATACTACAAGCCATGTTGGATTTAGAGTTCCTAATTCATCTATTTATATAGGAGAGAACGGAGTGAAACCTAAAAATAAAAACTGCTACTGAAAACGAACGCTTCAACATAGAATAGCAACATTTGGTGAGCCAAGTGGGATTTGTGTACTGATCATTATCATCAAGTATCATCAAGATTGGGTGAAAAAATATTTGTTGGTGTTTCGGAAACTCGTAATTTCTTGGACGCTTGCCAACCCCTTTCAACGAAAGTGCTTTTGTCCAGTCTCAGATTACGGCTACTTGAAGAGGAAACAAACCATAGAGACTAAACTGAGAACAACTTTATTTTGTCAAGTTTCATAGAGCTAATACAAACCATATTGGATTTAAAGTTCCAAACTCATCCATCTATATAGGAGAGAACAGAGTGAAACCTAAAAATAAAAACCTCTACTGTAAACGAACGCTTCAACCTAGAAGAACAAAATTTGTTGAGCCATGTGGGATTTGTGTACTGATCATTACCACCAAGCATCATCAAGATTGGGTGAAAAAATATTTGCTGGTATTTCAGAATCTCGTAAGTTCTTGGAAGCTTGGCAACCGCTTTCAATGAAAGTGCTTTACCACAGTCTCTGCATAGTGCTACTTGAAGAGGAAACAAACCATAAAGAAAAAACTGAGAACTACTTTATTTTGTCAAGTTTCAAAGAGCTACTACAAACCATGTAGGATTTAGATTTGCAAATTCATCTGTCTATATTGGAGACAACAGACTGATACCTAACAATAAAAACTGCTACTGGAAAAGAACGTATCAACCTGGAAGAACAAAATTTGTTGAGACAAGTGGGATTTGCATACTGATCTTTACCACCAAGTATCATCAGGATTGGTCGTAAAAATACTTGCTGGTATATCAGAAACTCGTAGATTCTTGGACGCTTGCCAAACCCTTTCATTGCAAGTGCTTTTCACCAGTCTCTGATTAGGGCTACTTGAAGAGTAAACAAACCATAGAGACAAAACTGAGAACTACATTATTTTTTCAAGTGTCAAGGAGCTACTACAAACCATGTTGAATTTAGAGTTCCAAATTCATGTATCTATATAGGAGAGAAGAGAGTGAAACTGAAAAATAAAAACTGCTACTGTAAAGGAACGCTTCAAACTAGAAGAACAAAATTTGATCAGCCAAGTGGGATTTGTGTACTGATCATTACCACCAAGTATCATCAATATTGGGTGAAAAATTATTTGCTGGTATTTCGTGAACTCGTAATTTCTTGGTAGCTTGGCAACCCCTTTCAATGAAAGTGCTTTTCGTCTGTCTCTGCTTAGGGCTACTTGAAGAGGAAACAAACCATAGAGACTAAACTGAGAATAACTTTATTTTGTTAAGTTTCATAGAGGTAATACAAACCATGTTGGATTTAAAGTTCCAAATTCATCCATCTATATACGAGAGAACAGAGTGAAACCTAAAAATGAAAACCTCTACTGTAAACGAACGCTTCAACCTAGAAGAACAAAATTTGGTGAGCCCAGTGGGATTTGTGTACTGGTCATCACCACCAAATATGATTAAGGTTGGGTGAAAAAGTATTTGCTGGTATTTCGGAAACTCGTAATTTCTTGGAAGCTTGGCAACCACTTTCAATGAAAGTGTTTTCCACAGTCTGTGCCTAGGGCTACTTTAAGAGAAATCAAGTCATACAGAAAAAACTGAGAATTACTTTATTTTGTCAAGTTTCAAAGAACTATTAAAAACGATGTTGTACTTAGAGTTCCAAATTCATCTATCTATATAGGAGCGAACAGACTGAAACCTAAAAATAAAAACTGCTACTGTGAACGAACGCTTCAACCTAGATGAACAAAATTTGATGAGCCAAGTGGGATTTGTGTACTGATCAATACCACCAAGTATCATGAAGATTGGGTGAAAAAATATTTGCTGGTATTTCGGATACTCGTAATATCTTGGAAGCTTGACAGACCCTTTCAATGAAAGTGCTTTTCGCCAGTATCTGCTTAGGGCTAATGAAGAGGAAACAAACCATAGAGACAAAACTGAGAACTACTTTATTTTGTCAGGTTTCAAAGAGCTACTACAAACCATGTTGGATTTAGAGTTCCAAATTCATCGATCTGTATAGGAGAGAATAGAGTGAAACCTAAAAATAGAAACTGCTACTGTAAATAATGCTTCAACCTAGAAGAACAAAATTTGGTGAGCCAAGAGGGATTTGTGTACTGGTAATTACCACCAAGTATCATCAAGTTTCGGTGAAAAAAAAATTGCTGGTATTTCGGAAACTCGTAATTTCTTGGAAGCTTGGCAACCCCGTACAATGAAAGTGCTTTTCCACAGTCTGTGCCTAGGGCAACTTGAAGAGAAAACAAACATTAGAGATAAAATTGAGAACTACTTTATTTTATCAAGTTTCAAAAGCTAGTACAAACCATGTTGGATTTAGAGTTCCAAATTCATCTATCATATAGGAGAGAACAGAGTGAAACCTAAAAATATAAACTGCTACTGTGAACGAACGCTTCAACCTAGAAGAACAAAATTTGGTGAGCCAAGGGGGATTTGTGTACTGGTAATTACCACCAAGTATCATCAAGTTTGGGTGAAAAAATATTTGCTGGTATTTCGGAAGCTCGCAATTTCTTGGAAGCTTGGCAACCACTTTCAATGAAAGTGTTTTCCACAGTCTGTGCCTAGGGCTACTTTAAGAGGAATCAAGTCATACAGAAAAAACTGAGAATTACTTTATTTTGTCAAGTTTCAAAGAACTATTAAAAACGATGTTGTACTTAGAGTTCCAAATTCATCTATCTATATAGGAGCGAACAGACTGAAACCATAAAATAAAAACTGCTACTGTGAACGAACGCTTCAACCTAGATGAACAAAATTTGGTGAGCCAAGTGGGATTTGTGTACTGATCAATACCACCAAGTATCATGAAGATTGGGTGAAAAAATATTTGCTGGTATTTCGGATACTCGTAATTTCTTGGAAGCTTGGCTAACCCTTTCAATGAAAGTGCTTTTCCACAGTCTCTGATTAGCGCTCATTGAAGAGGAAACAAACCATAGAGACACAACTGAGAACTACTTTATTTTGTCAAGTTTCAAAGAGCTACTACAAACCATGTTGGATTTAGAGTTCCAAATTCATCTACCTATGTAGGAGAGAACAGAGTGAAACCTAAAAATGAAAACTGCTACTGTAAACGAACGCTTCAAACTAGAAGAACAAAATTTGGTGAGCCAAGTGGGATTTGTATACTGATCATTACCACCAAGTATGACCAAGATTGGGTGAAAAAATTTTTGCTGGTATTTCGGAAACTCGTAGATTCTAGGACGCTTCCAACCCCTTTCAATGAAAGTGCTTTTCGCCAGTCTCTTCTTAGGGCTACTTGAAGAGTAAACAAACCATAGAGACAAATATGAGAACTACTTTATTTTGTCAAGTTTCAAAGAGCTACTACAAACCATGTTGCATTTAGAGTTCCAAATTCATCTATCTATATAAGAGAGAACAGAGGGAAACCTAAAAATAAAAACTGCTACTGTAAAAGAACGCTTCAACCTAGAAGAACAAAATGGTGAGCCAAGTGGGATTTGTGTACTGATCATCACCACCAATTATAATCAAGATTGGGTGAAAAAATGTTTGCTGGTCTTTCGGAAACTCGTAATTTCTTGGAAGCTTGACAACCCCTTTCAATAAAAGTGCTTTTCGCCAGTCTCTGCTTAGGGCTACTTGATGAGTAAACAAACCATAGAGACAAATCTGAGAACTACTTTATTTTGTCAAGTTTCAAAGAGCTACTACAAACCATGTTGCATTCAGAGTTCCAAATTCATCTATCTATATAGGAGAGAACAGAGTGAAACCTAAAAATAAAAACTGCTACTGTAAACGAACCCTTCAAACTTGAAGAACAAAATTGGTGGGCCATGTGGGATTTGTATACTGATCATTACCACCAAGTATGATCAAGATTGGGTGAAAAAAATATTTGCTGGTATTTCGGAAACTCGTAGATTCTAGGACGCTTCCAACCCCTTTAAATGAAAGCTTTTCGCCAGTCTCTGATTTCGACTACATGAAGAGGAAACAAACCATTGAGAAAAAACAGAGAACTGTTTATTTTGTCAATTTTCAAAGATATACTACAAACCATGTTGGATTTAGAGTTCCAAATTCATCTATCTATATAGGTGAGAGGAGAGTGAAACCTAAAAATAAAAACTGCTACTCTGAACGAACACTTCAACCTCGAAAAACAAAATTTTGTGAGCCAAGTGGGATTTGTGTACTGATCATTACCACCAAGTATCATCAAGATTGGGTGAAAAAATATTTGCTGGTATCTCGGAAACTCTTAATTTCTTGGAAGCTTGACAGCCCCTTTCAAAGAAAGTGCTTTTCGCCAGTCTCTGCTTAGGGCTAATTGAAGAGGAAACAAACCATAGAGACAAAACTGAGAACTACGATATTTTGTCGGGTTTCAAAGAGCTTCTACAAATCATGTTGGATTTAGAGTTCCCAATTCATCTATCATATAGGAGAGAACAGAGTGAAACCTAAAAATATAAACTGCTACTGTGAACGAACGCTTCAACCTAGAAGAACAAAATTTGGTGAGCCAAGTGGGATTTGTGTACTGGTAATTACCACCATGTATCATCAAGTTTGGGTGAAAAAATATTTGCTGGTATTTCGGAAGCTCGCAATTTCTTGGAAGCTTGGCAACCACTTTCAATGAAAGTGTTTTCCACAGTCTGTGCCTAGGGCAACTTGAAGAGAAAACAAACATTAGAGATAAAATTGAGAACTACTTTATTTTATCAAGTTTCAAAAGCTAGTACAAACCATGTTGGATTTAGAGTTCCAAATTCATCTATCATATAGGAGAGAACAGAGTGAAACCTAAAAATATAAACTGCTACTTTGAACGAACGCTTCAACCTAGAAGAACAAAATTTACTGAGCCAAGTGGGATTTGTGTACTGGTAAATACCACCAAGTATCATCAAGTTTGGGTGAAAAAATACTTGCTGGTATTTTGGAAGCTCGCAATTTCTTGGAAGCTTGGCAACCACTTTCAATGAAAGTGTTTTCCACAGTCTGTGCCTAGGGCTACTTTAAGAGGAATCAAGTCATACAGAAAAAACTGAGAATTACTTTATTTTGTCAAGTTTCAAAGAACTATTAAAAACGATGTTGTACTTAGAGTTCCAAATTCATCTATCTATATAGGAGCGAACAGACTGAAACCTAAAAATAAAAACTGCTACTGTGAACGAACGCTTCAACCTAGATGAACAAAATTTGGTGAGCCAAGTGGGATTTGTGTACTGATCAATACCACCAAGTATCATGAAGATTGGGTGAAAAAATATTTGCTGGTATTTCGGATACTCGTAATTTCTTGGAAGCTTGGCTAACCCTTTCAATGAAAGTGCTTTTCCACAGTCTCTGATTAGCGCTCATTGAAGAGGAAACAAACCATAGAGACACAACTGAGAACTACTTTATTTTGTCAAGTTTCAAAGAGCTACTACAAACCATGTTGGATTTAGAGTTCCAAATTCATCTACCTATGTAGGAGAGAACAGAGTGAAACCTAAAAATGAAAACTGCTACTGTAAACGAACGCTTCAAACTAGAAGAACAAAATTTGGTGAGCCAAGTGGGATTTGTATACTGATCATTACCACCAAGTATGACCAAGATTGGGTGAAAAAATTTTTGCTGGTATTTCGGAAACTCGTAGATTCTAGGACGCTTCCAACCCCTTTCAATGAAAGTGCTTTTCGCCAGTCTCTTCTTAGGGCTACTTGAAGAGTAAACAAACCATAGAGACAAATATGAGAACTACTTTATTTTGTCAAGTTTCAAAGAGCTACTACAAACCATGTTGCATTTAGAGTTCCAAATTCATCTATCTATATAAGAGAGAACAGAGGGAAACCTAAAAATAAAAACTGCTACTGTAAAAGAACACTTCAACCTAGAAGAACAAAATGGTGAGCCAAGTGGGATTTGTGTACTGATCATCACCACCAATTATAATCAAGATTGGGTGAAAAAATGTTTGCTGGTCTTTCGGAAACTCGTAATTTCTTGGAAGCTTGACAACCCCTTTCAATAAAAGTGCTTTTTGCCAGTCTCTGCTTAGGGCTACTTGATGAGTAAACAAACCATAGAGACAAATCTGAGAACTACTTTATTTTGTCAAGTTTCAAAGAGCTACTACAAACCATGTTGCATTCAGAGTTCCAAATTCATCTATCTATATAGAAGAGAACAGAGTGAAACCTAAAAATAAAAACTGCTACTGTAAACGAACCCTTCAAACTTGAAGAACAAAATTGGTGGGCCATGTGGGATTTGTATACTGATCATTACCACCAAGTATGATCAAGATTGGGTGAAAAAAATATTTTCTGGTATTTCGGAAACTCGTAGATTCTAGGACGCTTCCAACCCCTTTAAATGAAAGCTTTTCGCCAGTCTCTGATTTCGACTACATGAAGAGGAAACAAACCATTGAGAAAAAACAGAGAACTGCTTTATTTTGTCAAGTTTCAAAGATATACTACAAACCATGTTGGATTTAGAGTTCCAAATTCATCTATCTATATAGGTGAGAGGAGAGTGAAACCTAAAAATAAAAACTGCTACTGTGAACGAACGCTTCAACCTCGAAAAACAAAATTTTGTGAGCCAAGTGGGATTTGTATACTGATCATTACCACCAAGTATCATCAAGATTGGGTGAAAAAATATTTGCTGGTATCTCGGAAACTCTTAATTTCTTGGAAGCTTGACAGCCCCTTTCAAAGAAAGTGCTTTTCGCCAGTCTCTGCTTAGGGCTAATTGAAGAGGAAACAAACCATAGAGACAAAACTGAGAACTACGATATTTTGTCAGGTTTCAAGGAGCTTCTACAAATCATGTTGGATTTAGAGTTCCCAATTCATCTATCATATAGGAGAGAACAGAGTGAAACCTAAAAATATAAACTGCTACTGTGAACGAACGCTTCACCCTAGAAGAACAAAATTTGGTGAGCCAAGTGGGATTTGTGTACTGATCATTACCACCAAGTATCATCAAGTTTGGGTGAAAAAATATTTGCTGGTATTTCGGAAGCTCGCAAATTCTTGGAAGATTGGCAACCACTTTCAATGAAAGTGCTTTTACACAGTCTGTGACTAGGGCTACTTTAAGAGGAATCAAGTCTGAATCAAAGCTGAGAATTAATTATTTTGTCAAGTTTCAAAGAGCTATTAAAAACGATGTTGGACTAAGAGTTCCAAATTCATCTATCTATATAGGAGACAACAGAGTGAAACATAAAAAGGAAAACTGCTACTGTGAACGAACGCTTCAACCTAGATGAACAAAATTTGGTGAGCCAAGTGGGATTTGTGTACTGATCAATACCACCAAGTATCGTGAAGATTGAGTGAAAAAATATTTGCTGGTGTTTCGGATACTCGTAATTTCTTGGAAGCTTGGCTAACCCTTTCAATGAAAGTGCTTTTCCACAGTCTCTGATTAGCGCTAATTGAAGAGGAAACAAACCATAGAGACACAACTGAGAATTACTTTATTTTGTCAAGTTTCAACGAGCAATTAGAAACCATTTTGGATTTAGAGTTCCAAATTCATCTATCTGTATAGGAGAGAATAGAGTGAAACCTAAAAATAAAAACTGCTACTGTAAATAACGCTTCAACCTAGAAGAAGAAAATTTGCTGAGCCAAGTTTTATTTGTATACTGATCATTACCACCATGTATGATCAAGATTGGGTGAAAAAATATTTGCTGGTATTTCGGAAACTCGTAGATTCTAGGACGCTTCCAACCCCTTTCAATGAAAGTGCTTTTTGCCAGTCTCTTCTTAGGGCTACTTGAAGAGTAAACAAACCATAGAGATAAATATGAGAACTACTTTATTTTGTCAAGTTTCAAAGAGCTACTACAAACCATGTTGCATTTAGAGTTCCAAATTCATCTATCTATATAAGAGAGAACAGAGGGAAACCTAAAAATAAAAACTGCTACTGTAAAAGAACGCTTCAACCTAGAAGAACAAAATGGTGAGCCAAGTGGGATTTGTGTACTGATCATCACCACCAATTATAATCAAGATTGGGTGAAAAAATGTTTCCTGGTCTTTCGGAAACTGGTAATTTCTTGGAAGCTTGACAACCCCTTTCAATAAAAGTGCTTTTCGCCAGTCTCTGCTTAGGGCTACTTGATGAGTAAACAAACCATAGAGACAAATCTGAGAACTACTTTATTTTGTCAAGTTTCAAAGAGCTTCTACAAACCATGTTGCATTCAGAGTTCCAAATTCATCTATCTATATAGGAGAGAACAGAGTGAAACCTAAAAATAAAAACTGCTACTGTAAATGAACGCTTCAAACTTGAAGAACAAAATTGGTGGGCCATGTGGGATTTGTATACTGATCATTACCACCCAGTATGATCAAGAGTGGGTGAAAAAATATTTGCTGGTATTTCGGAAACTCGTAGATTCTAGGACGCTTCCAACCCCTTTAAATGAAAGCTTTTCGCCAGTCTCTGATTTCGACTACATGAAGAGGAAACAAACCATTGAGAAAAAACAGAGAACTGCTTTATTTTGTCAAGTTTCAAAGATATACTACAAACCATGTTGGATTTAGAGTTCCAAATTCATCTATCTATATAGGTGAGAGGAGAGTGAAACCTAAAAATAAAAACTGCTACTGTGAACGAACGCTTCAAACTCGAAAAACAAAATTTTGTGAGCCAAGTGGGATTTGTGTACTGATCATTACCACCAAGTATCATCAAGATTGGGTGAAAAAATATTTGCTGGTATCTCGGAAACTCTTAATTTCTTGGAAGCTTGACAGCCCCTTTCAAAGAAAGTGCTTTTCGCCAGTCTCTGCTTAGGGCTAATTGAAGAGGAAACAAACCATAGAGACAAAACTGACAACTACGATATTTTGTGAGGTTTCAAAGAGCTACTACAAATCATGTTGGATTTAGAGTTCCCAATTCATCTATCATATAGTAGAGAACAGAGTGAAACCTAAAAATATAAACTACTACTGTGAACGAACGCTTCACCCTAGAAGAACAAAATTTGGTGAGCCAAGTGGGATTTGTGTACTGATCATTACCACCAAGTATCATCAAGTTTGGGGGAAAAAATATTTGCTGGTATTTCGGAAGCTCGCAAATTCTTGGAAGATTGGCAACCACTTTCAATGAAAGTGCTTTTCCACAGTGTGTGACTAGGGCTACTTTAAGAGGAATCAAGTCTGAATCAAAGCTGAGAATTAATTATTTTGTCAAGTTTCAAAGAGCTATTAAAAACGATGTTGGACTAAGAGTTCCAAATTCATCTATCTATATAGGAGACAACAGAGTGAAACCTAAAAATGAAAACTGCTACTGTGAACGAACGCTTCAACCTAGATGAACAAAATTTGGTGAGCCAAGTGGGATTTGTGTACTGATCAATACCACCAAGTATCGTGAAGATTGGGTGAAAAAATATTTGCTGGTGTTTCGGACACTCGTAATTTCTTGGAAGCTTGGCTAACCCTTTCAATGAAAGTGCTTTTCCACAGTCTCTGATTAGCGCTAATTGAAGAGGAAACAAACCATAGAGACACAACTGAGAATTACTTTATTTTGTCAAGTTTCAACGAGCAACTAGAAACCATGTTGGATTTAGAGTTCCAAATTCATCTATCTGTATAGTAGAGAATAGAGTGAAACCTAAAAATAAAAACTGCTACTGTAAATAACGCTTCTACCTAGAAGAAGAAAATTTGCTGAGCCAAGTTTTATTTGTTTGCTGATCATTACCTCCAAGTATCATCAAGATGGGGTGAAAAACTATTTGCTGGTATTTTGGAAACTCGTAATTTCTTGGAAGTTTGGCAACCCCTTTCAATGAAAGTGCTTTTCGCCAGTCTCTGATTAGGGCTACTTGAAGAGTAAACAATCCATAGAGACAAAACTGAGAACTACTTTATTTTCTCAAGTTTCAAAGAGCTACTAGAAACCATGTTGGATTTAGAGTTCCAAATTCGTCTATCTATATAGGAGAGAACAGTGTGAATCCTAAAAATAAAAACTGCTACTGTAAACGAACGCTTCAACCTAGAAGAACAAAATATGGTGAGCCAAGTGGGATTGGTATACTGATCATTACCACCATGTGATCAAGATTATTTGAAAAAATATTTGCTGGTATTTCGGAGACTCGTAGATTCTAGGACGTTTTCAACCCCTTTCAATGAAAGTGCTTATCGCTGGTCTCTGATTAGGGCTACTTGAAGAGGAAACAAACCATAGAGACAAAACTAAGTGCTACTAATTATGTCAAGTTTCAAAGAGCTACTACAAACCATGTTGGATTTAGAGTTCTAAATTCGTCTATCGATATAGGAGAGAACAGAGTGAAACCTGAAAATAAAAACTGCTACTGTAAACGAACGCTTCAACCTCGAAGAACAAAATTTGGTGAGCCTAGTGGGATTTGTGTACTGATTACTACCATCAAGTATCATCAAGATTGGGTTAAAAAATATTTTCTGGTATTTTGGAAACTCGTAATTTCTTGGAAGCTTGGCAACCCCTTTCTATGAAAGTGCTTTTCCACAAGCTCTGCATAGGTCTACATGAAGAGGAAACAAAAAATAGAGACAAAACTGAGAACTACGTTATTTTGTCAAGTATCAAAGAGCTGCTACAAACCTTGTTGGATTTAGAGTTTCAAATTCATCTATCTGTATAGGAGAGAACAGAGTGTAACCTAAAATAAAACTCCTACTGTAAATAACCTTCAACATAGAAGAACAAAATGTGGGGAGCCATGTGGGATTTGAGCACTGATGATTACCACCAAGTATCATCAAAATTGGGTGAAAAAATATTTGCTAGTATTTCAGAAACTCGTAGATTCTTGGACGCTTGCCAACCCTTTTCAATGAAAGGGCTTTTCGCCAGTCTCTGATTAGGGCTACTTGAAGAGTAAACAAATCATACAGACAAAACTGAGAACTACTATATTTTTCAAGTTTCATAGAGCTACTACAAACCATGTTGGATTTAGAGTTCCAAGTTCATCTATCTGTATAAGAAAGAACAGAATGAAACCTAAAAATAAAAACTGCTACTGTGAACGAATGCTTCAAACTAGAAGAACAAAATTTGGTGACCCAAATGGGATTTGTGTACTGATCATTACCACCAAGTATCATCAAGATTAGGTCAAAAAATATTTGCTGGTATTTCGGAAACTGATAATTTATTGGAAGCTTGACAACCCCTTTAAATTAAAGTGCTTTTCCACAGTCTCTGCATAGGGCTACTTGAAGAGGAAACAGACCACAGAGACAAAACTGAGAACTACTTTATTTTGTCAAGTTTCAAAGAGCTACTAAAACCATGTTGGATTTAGAATTCCAAATTAATCTATCTATATAGGAGACAACAGAGTGAAACCTAAAAATAAAAACTGCTACTGTAAACGAACGCTTCAACCTAGAAGAACAAAATTTGGTGGACCAAGTGGGATTTGTGTACTGATCATTACCACCAAGTATCATCAAGATTGGGTGAAAAAATATTTGCTGGTATTTCTGAAAATCGTAATTTCTTGGAAGCTTGGCAACCCATTTCAATGAATGAGCTTTTCGCCAGACTCTGCTTAGGGCAACTTAAAGAGGAATCAAACCAGAGAGACAAAACTGAGAACTGCTTTATTTTGTCAAGCTTTAAAGAGCTACTACAAACCATGTTGGATTTAGAGTTCCAAATTCATATATCTATATAGGAGACAACAAAGTGAAACCTAAAAATTAAAACTGCTACTGTAAACGAGCGTTTCAAACTAGAAGAACCATATTTGGTGAGCCAAGTGGATTTGTGTACTGATCATTACCACCAAGTATCATCAAGATTGGGGGAGAAAATATTTGCTTGTATTTCGGAAACTCGTAATTTCTTGGAAGGTTGGCAACCATTTAAATGAAAGTGCTTTTCGCCAGTCTCTGCTTAGGTTTACTGAAGAGAATACAAACCATAGAGACAAAACTGAGAACTACTTTATTTTTTCAAGTTTCAAAGAGTTACTACAAACCATTTTGGATTCAGAGTTCCAAATTCATCTATCTATTTAGGAGAGAACATAGTGAAACCAAAAAATAAAAACTGCTACTGCAAACGAACGCTTCTACCTAGAAGAACAAAATTTGGTGAGCCAAGTGGGATTTATTTACTGATGATTACCACCAAGTATCATCAAGATTGGGTGAAAAAATATTTGCTGGTATTGCGGAAACTCGTCGATTCTTGGACGCTTACCAACCCCTTTCAAAGAAAGTGCTTTTCGCAGAATCTGAGTAGGGCTACTTGAAGAGGAAACAAATCTTAGAGCCAAACTGAGAACTTCTTTATTTTTCAAGTTTCAGAGAGCTACTACAAACCATGTTGGATCTAGAGTTCCAAATTCGTCTATCTATATAGGAGAGAACAAAGTGAAACCTAAAAATAAAAACTACTACTGTAAACGAATACTTCAACCTAGAAGAACAAAATTTGGTGAGCCAAATGGGATTTGTGTACTGATGATTACCACTAACTATCATCAAGATTGGGTGAAAATAAAATTTCTGGTATTTCGGAAACTCGTAGATTCTTGGACGCTTGCCAACCCCTTTCAATTAACGTGCTTTTCGCCAGTGTCTGAGTAGGGCTACTTGAAGAGTAAACAAACCTTAGAGACAAAACTGAGAACAGTTTTATTTTGTCAAGCTTTAAAGAGCTACTACAATCCATGTTGGATTTAGAGTTCCAAATTCATCTATCTATATTGGAGACAACAGAGTGAAACGTAAAAATTAAAACTGCTACTGTAAACGAACGCTTCAACCTGGAAAAACCATATTTGGTGAGCCAAGTGGGATTTGTGTACTGATGATTATCACCAAGTATCATCAAGATTGGGAGAAAAAATATTTGCTTGTATTTCGGAAACTCGTAATTTCTTGGAAGGTTGGTAACCATTTCAATGGAAGTGATTTTCGCCAGTCTCTGCGTAGGGCTACATAAAGAGGAAACAAACCATAGAGACAAAACTGAGAACTACTTTTTTTGTCAAGTTTCAAAGAGCTACTACAAACCATGTTGGATTTAGAGTTCCAAATTCATCTATTTATATAGGAGAGAGGAGAGTGAAATCTAAAAATAAAAACTGCTACTGTAAACGAACGCTTCAACTTAGAAGAACAAAATTTGGTGAGCCAAGTGGGATTTGTGTACTGATGATGATCACCAAGTATCATCAAGATTGGGTGAAAACAATATTAGCTGGTATTTTGGAAACTCATAGATTCTTGGACGCTTGGCAACCAATTTCAATGAAAGTGCTTTTCCCCTGTCTCTGCTTAGAGCTACTTGAATAGGAAACAAACCAGAGACAAGAATGAGAACTACTTTATTTTGTGAAGTTTCAAAGAGGTACTACAAACCATGTTGGATATAGAGTTGCAAATTCGTCTGCCTATATAGGAGAGAACAGAGTAAAACCTAAAAATAAAAACTGCTACTGTAAACGAACACTTCAACCGAGAAGAACAAAATTTGTTGAGCCAAGTGGGATTTGTGTACTAATCATCACCTAAAAGTATTATCAAGATTGGGTGAAAAAATATTTGCTGGTATTTTGGAAACTAGTAATTTCTTGGAAGTTTGGCACACTTTTTCAATGAAAGTGCTTTTCCACAGTATTTGGATAGGGCTATTTGAAGAGGAAACAAACCATAGATACAAAACTGAGAACTACTTTATTTTGTCAAGTTTCAAAGAGCTACTACAAACCATGTTGGATATAGAGTTCCAAATTCATCTATCTATATAGGAGAGAACAGAGTGAAACCTAAAAATAAAAACTGCTAGTGTAAACGAACGCTTCAACCTAGAAGACCAAAATTGGGTGAGCCAAGTGGGAATTGTGTACTGATCATTACCACCAAGTATCATCAAGATTCGGTGAATAAATATTTTCTGGTATTTTGGAAACTCGTAATTTTTGGAAGGTTAGCAAACCCTTTCAGAGAAAGTGCTTTTCGCCAGTCTCTGCATGGGACTACTTGAAGAGGAAACAAACCAGAGAGACAAAACTAAGAACTACTTTTTTGTCAAGTTTCAAAGAGCTACTACAAACCATGTTGGATTTGGTGTTCCAAATTCATCTATCTATATAGGAGAGAACAGAGGGAAACCTAAAAATTTAAACTGCTAGTGGAAATGAGCGCTTCAACCTTGATGCACAAAATTTGGTGAGCCAAGTGGGATTTGTGTACTGATCATTACCACCAAGTATCATCACGTTTGGGAGAAAAATGTTTGCTGGTATTTCAGAAACTCGTAGTTTCTTGAAAGCTTGACAACCCCTTTCAAATAAAGTTCTTTCCACAGTCTCTACATAGGGCTACTTGAAGAGGAAACAAACCATAGAGACAAAACTGAGAACTACTTTATTTAGTCAAGTTTCAAAGAGCTACTACAAACCATGATGGATTTAGAGTTCCAAATTCATATATCTATATGGGAGAGAACAGAGTGAAACCTAAAAATAAAAACAGCTACTGTAAACGAACGCTTCAACCTAGAAGATCAAAATTTGGTGAGCCAAGTGGGATTTGTGTACTGATGATTATCACCAAGTATCATCAAGATTGGGTGAAAAAATTTTTGCTGGTATTTCGGAAAATCTTCGATTTTGGACGCCTGGCAAACCCTTTCAATGAAAGTCCTTTTCCACTGTCTCTGCTTAGGGCTACTTGAAAAGGAAACAAAACATAGAGAGAAAATTGAGAACTACTTTATTTTGTCAAGTTTCCAAGAGATACTACAAACCATATTGGATTTAGTGTTCCAAATGCATCTATTTTATAGTAGAGAACAGAGTGAAACGTAAAAATAAAAACTGCTACTGTAAATAACACTGCAACCTAGAAGAACAAAATTTGGTGTGCCTAGTGGGAGTGGTGTACTGATCATTACCATCATGTATCATCAAGATTGGGAGAAAAAATATTTGCTGGTATTTCAGAAACTCATAATTTCTTGGAAGATTGGCAAACTTTCACAATGAAAGTGGGTTTCCACAGTCTCTGGTTAGGGCTACTTGAAGAGGATACAAACCATAGATACAAAACTGAGAACTACTATATTTTGTCACGTTTCAAAGAGCTACTACAAACCATGTTGGATTTAGAGTTCCAAATTCATCTATCTATATAGGAGAGAACAGAGTGAAACCTAAAAATAAAAACTGCTACTGTAAACAAACGCTTCAACCTCAAAGAACAAGGTTTGGTGAGCCAAGTGGGACTTGTGTACTGATCATTACCACCAAGTATCCTCAAGATTGGGTGAAAAATTATTTGCTGGCATTTCGGAAACTCGTAATTTTTTGGAAGGTTTGCAACGCCTTTCAATGAAAGTGCTTTTCGCCAGTCTCTGCATAGCGCTACTTGAAGAGGAAACAAATCATAGAGACAAAACTGAGAACTACTTTATTTTGTCAAGTTTCAAAGAGCTACTACAAACCATGTTGTTTTGGTGTTCCAAATTCATCTATCTATATAGGAGAGAACAGAGGGAAACCTAAAAATTTAAACTGCTGCTGTAAACGAACGCTTCAATCTAGAAGCACAAAATTTGGTGAGCCAAGTGGGATTTGTGTACTGATCATCACCACCAAGTATCATCAAGATTGGGTGAAAAAATGTTTGCTGGTATTTCGGAAATTCGTAATTTCATGGAAGGTTGGCAACCCCTTTCAAAGAAAGTGCTTTTCGCCAGTGTCTGCATAGGGCTACTTGAAGAGGAAACAAACCATAGAGACAAAACTGATAACTGCTTTTTTTGGTCAAGTTTCAAAGAGCTACTACACACCATGTTGGATTTAGAGTTCCAAATTCAGCTATTTATGTAGGAGAGAAAATGTGAAACCTAAAAATAAAAACTGCTACTGTAAACAAACGCTTCAACCTAGAAAAACAAAATTTGGTGAGCCAAGAGGGATTTGTGACCTGATCATTATCATCAAGTATCATCAAGTTTGGGTTAAAAAATATTTGCTGGTACTTCTGACACTCCTAATTTCTTTGAAGCTTGGCATCCCCTTTCAATGAAAGTGGGTTTTCACTGTCTCTGCATAGGGCTAATTGAAGAGGAAGCAAACCATAAAGACAAAAGTGAGAACTACTTTATTTTGTCAAGTTTCAAAGAGCTACTACAAACCTTGTTGGATTTAGAGTTCCAAATTTATCTATCTATATAGGAGAGAACAGAGTGAAACCTAAAAATAAAAACTGCTACTGTAAATAACGCTTCAACCTAGAAGAGGAAAATTTGGTGAGCTAAGTGGGATTTGTGTACTGATCATTACCACCATGTATCATCAAGATTGGGTGAAAAAATATTTGCTGGTATTTCGGAAACTCGTAATTTCTTGGAAACTTGGTAACCCCTTTCAATGAAAGTGCTTTTCACTGTCTATGCTTAGGGCTACTTGAAGAGAAAACAAACCATA